>NC_134353.1:975338373-975581473 GCF_048569485.1 Anomaloglossus baeobatrachus
CAGGCCTATATCTAACGAGGAGCTGCTGGCAGGCTACCTCCCTGCATCGGCAGAATTCTGGTCCACTGGGGCTAGTGGAAAGTTCCTGTGGCCTGTTGGGGTTGTGTGAAACTGGGTGCCACACCGGAGGTTGCGCGGTCAACTCTGTTTCACTCCCCGTGCCCACGGGGACAGGAGATGTCAGTGTTGTATTGCGCCAGGCGGACGTTACATACCGCTTACGGGTGCGTAACGTCGTGTGTTGCTGGAAGTGATGAGGTTAAATCGCGTGGCTCCTATGTATTAGAGACTTCAGGATGGCGCTGCATGGTGTGGTTTCTTCATTGATTGACAGGTCTATGACTGAGCAGAGGGATCCTGAGTGACCTCCCGCGGCCCGATTCATGACCGAGCCGATTACTTCAGAAAACCCACTGCTAATAGTGTCCTCCTCTACAAGAGTGCTCTCCCCTTTCATATGAAGACGGCTTTGCCCTACAGTCAGTATTTCAGAAAAATGAAGCTTCGGGTTTTGACGCACAGGCAGACAAACGTCCCACAAGGTCCACAAGAAGTGGCTCTGCTGATAATGACTGAGGCTCATGGTAAGGCAAAAAGAAGGCCCCTTATCCCCTGATCCAAACCGAAGGAGAGAAGATATATTGTCCGTTTTAGATTCTGTCGCATGGACTCTATTATCCGCAATGTAATAAAAAAGAATAGGCATTTGATGGAAAGTGACGGTGACCTTCAGGACATTGCCTTCAGGACGCGTCTGCTCACCTCTAAAAGATGGAACAACGTAAAAGATCTCATTGTATGAGTCAATCAGGACCTAAACATTGTCTGAATGGTTCCTCCAAGAAATGTCCACACAACTGACAATCCAAGACCTTCCTCAAGTGCCACAATTCATTCCACGTTGCGCTCCACATGTAGTCTGCGCCGTATTGTGCCCGTGTCATGTTATTACATTGGGATGACCATAGGCCCTCCATCACTGGGAAATACATGGTTCCAATGGCTTAGAAAGAGTTAACTCACCTGTAAGAGGGGGCGACTTTCATAGCTTACTCCTACGTTGTGGATTCTGGGGTCAGATGTACAGGGCCCGGAGGGCTTTAATGAGAGAAATTATCAGTGATCTTACCACGATTGTTATTATTTAGTGATTGTGTAAAATGGCTGGTTTTTATGTTGTGTTGATATTCATACTGACAATTAAGCGCTGCTATTTAGAGACACAAATTCACGTCCGTATGTAGGCATAAGCCTGTAGAAGCGGCTAGTCATGCAAAATAGCTGTTGCCCGCATATCCTGCTAAGCCTGGCCTTTTAATGAGAACACAATAAAGGATCATGGTGAGTGCCCCTTGATCTTTTTTTCAATTGTCTGAATACAGCAGCATTCTGTGTCTCCTATATGATGTTTATATAGCAGTCTGTGTCTCCTTTGTGATGTATATAGAGCAGAATCTATCTCCTATGTGATGTATACACAACAGAATCTGTCTCCTATGTGATGTATACACAACAGAATCTGTCTCCTATGTGATGTATACACAACAGAATCTGTCTCCTATGTGATGTATACACAGCAGAATCTGTCTCCTATGTGATGTATACACAGCAGTCTGTTTCGTGTTATGTATACACAGCAGTCTGTTTCCTCTGTATATACACCAATCTCTGTGTCACTTACATGATGTATATACAGCAGCCTCCATGTCTCTGTGATGTATACACAGCAGTCTCGGTGTCTCCTATCTAATGTATTTACAGCATCTTTGGTATTTCCTATTTGATGTATATACAGCAGAATCTGTGTCTCCTATTTGATGTGTATATATGACAGAATTTGTGTCTGCTATTTGATGCATATACAGTATTGATCTCCAATGTAATGTATATACATGCAATTTTTACAGTATATTAGTCAAGTTGTATTTTAGAGGATTTAATTATTGATCAACATCTATGTTCTCAATCAGCCCAAAACACTCATAAATATCAGCGCTTAATATTTTTGGCAGTTGGAGGGGTTTTTTAGATTTGGCTTCTTAGGAGGAGGATCTGTTTGTGCAGGTAACTATTACTGTGCGGAATTATTAGGCAAGTTAATAAACACCCAATCTATTCCCATCTCACTTGTTTATTGTCACCAGGTAACCAATATAACTGCACAAAATGTAGAAATAAACATTTCTGACATGCAAAAACAAAACCCAAAAAATGAGTGCCCAATATCGCCCCCTTTCTTTCTGATGACACTCAGCAGCCGACCATCCCTAGATTCTGTCATTGCTTGATCTATTTACGCTCAACATTGCATGCAGCAGCCACCACAGCCTCCAGACACCACAGCCTCCAGACACCACAGCCTCCAGACACCACAGCCTCCAGACACTGCTCCCAGAGGTGGACTGGTTTCCCTCCCTGTAGATCTCACATTTTATGAGTGACCACAGGTTCTCTATGGGGTTCAGATCAGGTGAACAAGGGAGCCATGTCATTATTTTCTCATCTTTTAGACCTTTACTGGCCAGTCACGCTGTGGAGTAATTGGATGCATGTGATGGAGCATTCTCCTGCATGAAAATCATGTTTTTCTTGAACGATACCGACTTCTTCTGCTTGAAGAAGTTGTCTTCCAGAAACTGGCAGTAGGTCTGTGAGTTGAGCTTCACTCCATCCTCATCCTGAAAAGGTCCCACAAGTTGATCTTTGATGATCCCAGCCCATACCAGTGCCCACCTCCACCTTGCTGGCGTCTGAGTCGGAGTGGAGCTCTCTGCCCTTTACTGATCCAGTCTCTGGCCCATCCATCTGCCCATCAAGAGTCACTCTCATTTCATCACTCCATAAAACCTGTGAAAAATCAGTCTTCAGATATTTCTTGGCCCAGTCTTGAGGTTTGATCTTCTGTTTCTTGGTCAGAAGTGGTGGTTTTCAGCCTTCCTTACCTTGGCCTGTCCCTGAGTATGGCACACCTTGTGCTTTTTGATACTCCAGTAACGTTGCAGCTCTGAAATATGGCCAAACTGGTGGCAAATGGCATCTTGGCCGCTTCACGCTTGATTTTCCTCAATTCATGGGCAGTTATTTTGCTCCTTTTTTGCCCAGCACGCTTCTTGCGACCCTGTTGGCTATTTGCCATGAAACGCTTGATTGTTCGGTGATCACACCTCAATAGTTTGGCAATCACTCTGTGTCTCCTATGTGATGTATATACAGCAGACTGTGTCTCCTATGTGAGAGATATATAGCAACCTTAGTGTCTTCTATGTGATGTACATATTGCAGTCTCGGTGTCTCCTTTGTAATGTATATACAGTAGATTCTGTCTCATGTGATGTATATACAGCAGTCACAATGTCTTCTATGTGTTTTATATACAGTGATGTATATACAGATGAATCTGTCTCCTTTGTGATGTATATTCAGCACTCTGTCTCCGATGTGATATATATAGCAATCTGTGTTTGCTCTGTGACGTATATACAGCAATCTGTGTCACCTAACTGATTCATATACCGCAGCTTTGGTGTTTCCTATGTGATATAAATACAGCAGTCTGTGTCTCCTATGTGATATACAGGAGAATCTCAATGTCTGCTTTGTGATGTATTGTGATGAACGCAAGTAAGGAACCACGTGTTGTGAAGAAGGTTCTGATCCATGCTTGTATCACTTTGCCATGTAGCTGTATGAGAGGTCCAACTCCTGCTGCAGAAAATACTCCCCAAACCATGACCCTTCCTCCACCGCCTTTCACTGACTTCTTAACACACTTTGGGTACAGTCTTTCCCCAGTTTGTCAACAAACTCAATGTTTCCCATCAGACCCAAATAAATTGAACTTGCTTTATCAGTAAAATGACCTGTGGACACTTCTCCTCTGTTCACACAATATGCTCCTTGTGATTCTTTCTGCTAATGAGAGGTTTGGTCACTGCAGAGTCGGCTTTCAGTCCAAATGCTCTTACATGTCGTGACCCTGTATGATGAGACAGATCCTTAACCTGTTTAGTGCAATTCCAGCTGCAGTGTGTTAATGATTACCCATGGAGAGTCCGCATTATCCTATCCTCTCTTGCATTTGTCTATCATGAGTGAGCAGTCTTCTTGGAGGACTTCAAAGAGTTTGTGATGTTCTAAAGATGCAATATTTTCGAAATCACAGACTTGGAACGACCAACTTCTTTTGGTATGGCTGATAGGGTCACCAGTTTGGCCTTCATCTGGACAACATGTCGGATGATTTCAGTCACTTTGGAACGGCACACCATTTTTGCAAATTCGGTGCAAACTGGAAAGATATGGGCTGGCAGTTACATAGGGTTTGTCAGATAAGGAAATTGGCACCAGGTGCAGATTAACACCCAATAACTTGCAAGGATCTGATAGTGTTCTGTAATTTTGATCTATGTTCTTTTTCATTTATCTCAATTACATTTTTATTATGTGGTTTACAATAAAATTTATGAAATAAGCCTAAAATCCTGCGAATTTCCTCATATTAGGGATATAATCACATAGAACGACATAATGACCGTAACGTTTAGGAAATTGTGTGTTGTTCTCCAATTTTGATCCCTAGTGTATATACAGCAGTCTCAGTGTCTCCTATGTGATGTATATACAGCGGTCTGGGTGTATCCTATGTGATGTATTTACAGCAGTCTTGGAGTCTCCTATGTAATGTGTATTCAGTAGTTTGTGTCTCCTGTCTGATGAATTTACACGTGTCTCGTATGGAATGTATATACAGTAGTTTTGGAGTCGCCTGTCTGATGCATATACAGCAGTTTTGGTGATTCCTATGTGATGGATATACAGGAGTCTGTCTTGTTTATGATGTATATAGAACAATCTCATTTGTTTCCTATGTGATGTGTATAGAGCAAAATCTGTGTCTCCTATGTGATGTCTCCTATGTGTATATACAGCAGTCTCAATGTCTCCTATTTGAATATATAGCAGTCTCTGTCTTCTATGTGATGTATATACAGCAGTCTGTCTCCTATGTGATGTGTGTGTATATATAGGGTTAACAAGTAATTATAAAAATTCCTTAAAACCTAAAGTTTATTAATTTCAATTAAACCAACCCAAGTGAAATGCACACCACAATCAAAAATAACCCATCTGTGAAGGACACAAGTGGATCAGATAAACTGACAATCAGGGACCAAATTTTTACAGAGTGGGTGAATGTAGAGGTCAAAAATAGATATCCCAGACCACATCGAGGGCCATGGACTAGTATAGCCCTATCCATGCCCTAGGGCTGGCCACTACCTTGCAACAGAGGGTCTTCTGTGTGATGTATACATGGCACAATCTTTCTCCAATGTGAGGTATATACAGCAGAATTTGTCTACTAGGTGATGTACGCTGGAGACTTGGTATATCCTTTCTAAAGTACATACATCATTCTCGGTTTCTCCTGTGTAATGCATACACAGCGGTCTGACTCTACTGTCTGTATATCCAGCAGTCTACTCATTACTGTCATAGTAGACAGTCTGTGTCTACTATGTGATGTGTAAACGCACAATGTGTGTCTCCTATGTGATGGATGTACAGAAGCAAGTGTCTCCTGTGATGTGTATACAGCGAAATATGAGTCTCATGTGATGTATATACAGCAGTCTCAGTGTCTCCTATGTGATGTATTTAAAAAAGTTTCAATATCTCCATTCTGATGTAAACATAGCAGTCTCGATGCCTCCTATGTGATTTATATACTGAAGTCTGTGTCTCCAATGTGATGTATATACAGCAGTCTGTGTCTCTGGTGTGATGTATTCATAAGAATCGGAGTCTCCTATATACTTTATATACAGCAGTATCGTTGTCTCATATGTGATGTATATACAGCACTCTGTGTCTCCTATGTTATACTGTTTATATAGCAGAATCTGTGTTTCCTATGTGATGACTAACCGCAGTCTCCTGTATGATGCATACACAGTCTGTCTACTATGTGATGTATATCCAGCAGAATCTCAATGTCTCTTATGTGATGTATATACAGCAGCCTCAGTATCTTCTATGTGATGTATGAACAGAAGCGTCAGTATCTCCTTTGTGCTGTATATAGCAGTCTTGATGTCTCTTATGTGATGTATATACAGCAGCCTCAGTATCTTCTATGTGATGTCTACACTGCAGTGTCAGTATCTCCTTTGTGATGTATATAGCAGTCTTTGTGTCTCCTATGTGATGTATATACAGCAGCCTCAGTATCTTTTATGTGATGTCTACACCGCAGCATCAGTATCTCCTTTGTGATGTATATAGCAGTCTTGATGTCTCCTATGTGATGTATATACAGCCGCCTCAGTATCTTCTATGTGATGTCTACACCGCAGCGTCAGTATCTCCTTTGTGATGTATATAGCAGTCTTGGTGTTTCTTATGTGATGTATATACAGCAGCCTCAGTATTTTCGATGTGATGTCTACACCGCAGCGTCAGTATCTCCCTTGTTATGTATATAGCAGTCTGTGTGTCTCCTATGTGATGTATATACAGCAGTCTTTGTCTCCTATGTGATGAATATACAGTACATTACATTAAGGGCGCATTCTACAAGCGTTTTGTCTAAACATCACAGGATAATTTATTAGTTGATAATTTTTTAGGGCTCAAATAATGTTTTAAATATCTAAATTGCCCTGGGCAGGAAAAAAGGGTCACCTACCCCCCTCCACCGGTGTAAATGACGGCCGCGCACGGACTATGTAACATGAGGGTACATGTGAGCACATCCCCAATTATAAGAAGGTGCTCTCACTTTTGCAACTACATTATTGTATTTCTATAATCCTTATTTCCCCCTGAAAACTATTTCAGTTTTGTTTCCCGTGGATCTGTTCAGATTTTGGGCGAAATTATAAGGGGTAAACTTTCTGACATGATTCTCCTTGGTAAAATTAATACATGGCAAAAACCTGGCATTTTACCTGGGATGTGTATACTTTGTATATCCCTTATATATGTACATGTCTCGTAGTTATTAGTGTGTGACGGTATTATTTATGTGCAACTTTTCTTGCAGGCGCAGGAGGCTTGTGGTCCTCTGGAGATCGATTCTGCCTTGAGCCTCATACGATCCTTAGAACAAGACCTCCAGGAGGCGAAGGCGGCAGCGAGGGAGGGGAAGCTACAGCCATTACCTGGCGAGACGGTGAGGAACATCAGCAAGACCTCCTACAGTGGGGGACACGGACTACAACTCTCACTATTCTTTTATGCAGATGGAGAAATGTTCTCAGGATCTGGGGAGCAGCACAAAAGCTGTGAGCTCATCCATCGCACAACTGCTGGGGGAGATCGTCCACGGGAACGAGAACTACACCGGTATGGGAACCATCTCTTCTCTGTGTCCAACTCCTGGTCATCTTTCCCCTGTCTCCTCTCATTGGTCTCTTGTCTGCACTTGCCGGTCTCTTGCCTCCTCCCGTCCGGTCTCTTGCCTCCACCCGTCCGGTCTCTTGCCTCCTCCCGTCCGGTCTCTTGCCTCCTCCCGTCCGGTCTCTTGCCTCCTCCCGTCCGGTCTCTTGCCTCCTCCCGTCCGGTCTCTTGCCTCCTCTCGTCCGCCGGTCTCTTGCCTCCTCTCGTCCGCCGGTCTCTTGCCTCCTCTCGTCCGCCGGTCTCTTGCCTCCTCTCGTCCGCCGGTCTCTTTCCTCCTCTCGTCCGCCGGTCTCTTGCCTCCTCTCGTCCGCCGGTCTCTTGCCTCCTCTCGTCCGCCGGTCTCTTGCCTCCTCTCGTCCGCCGGTCTCTTGCCTCCTCTCGTCCGCCGGTCTCTTGCCTCCTCTCGTCCGCCGGTCTCTTGCCTCCTCTCGTCCGCCGGTCTCTTGCCTCCTCTCGTCCGCCGGTCTCTTGCCTCCTCTCGTCCGCCGGTCTCTCGCCGCCTCCTCTCGCCCCGGTCTTTCACCTCCTCTCGCACGTCTCAGTCTCTCACATTCCTCCTCTCTGTCAGGCCGTGCGGCCCGCGATGTCGCGCAGGCTCTGAAGTCTCTGGCACAGGCGAGTCGTGGGGTGGCTGCGAATTCTTCGGATCCGGCCGTGCAGAATGCCATGTTAGAGTGTGCTGGAGACGTCATGGACAAGGCCGGAAATCTCATAGAAGAAGCTAAAAGGGCGGTGGGTAAACCTGCCGATGCTGAGGGGCAGCAGAGACTGGCTCAGGTGAGTGCGGAGGGGCTGTATCTGCTGCTGTCACATCTCAGGAGGATCAGAGGACGTCAGTCTGATGGATGTTTTCTGCAGGTGGCTAAAGCTGTGTCCCAGGCACTGAGCCGTTGCGTGAACTGTCTTCCCGGACAAAGGGACGTGGACGCCGCCATCAAGAGCATCGGCGAAGCCAGCAAAAGGCTTCTGGCAAACTCCGTAAGTGCCATCTCCCTACTACTACTTCTGATGTAATGGACCATTCCCTCCCTCCTCCAGAGTGACTGACCATCCCCTCCTCCTCCGGTGTAACTGACCATTCCCTCCCTCCTCCGGTGTGACTGACCATCCCCTCCTCCGGTGTGACTGACCATTCCCTCCCTCCTCCAGAGTGACTGACCATCCCCTCCTCCTCCGGTGTAACTGACCATCCCTTCCCCCGGTGTGGCTGACCATCCCCTCCTCCTCCGGTGTAACTGACCATCCCTTCCCCCAGTGTGGCTGACCATTCCCTCCCTCATCCGGTGTGGCTGACCATTCCCTCCCTCATCCGGTGTGACTGACCATCCATCCTCCTCCGGTGTGACTGACCATCCCTCCTCCTCCGGTGTGACTGACCATCCCTCCTCCTCCGGTGTGGCTGACCAGTCCCTCCCTCCTCCGGTGTGACTGACCATCCCCTCCTCCTCCGGTGTGACTGACCATCCCCCCTCGACACATCTGACCATTCCCTCCCTCCTCCGGTGTGGCTGACCAGTCCCTCCCTCCTCCGGTGTGGCTGACCAGTCCCTCCCTCCTCCGGTGTGACTGACCATCCCTCCTCCTCCGGTGTAACTGACCATCCCTTCCCCCAGTGTGGCTGACCATTCCCTCCCTCATCCGGTGTGACTGACCATCCCCCCTCGACACATCTGACCACTCCCTCCCTCCTCCAGTATGACTGACCATCCCTTCCCCCGGTGTGGCGAACCATCCCTTCCCCCGGTGTGGCGAACCATCCCTTCCCCCGGTGTGGCGAACCATCCCTTCCCCCGGTGTGGCGAACCATCCCTTCCCCCGGTGTGGTGAACCATCCCTTCCCCCGGTGTGGTGAACCATCCCTTCCCCCGGTGTGGCGAACCATCCCTACCTCCGGTGTGGCGAACCATCCCTTCCCCGGACATGGCTGATTATCCCTTCCCCCGGCGCGGCGGACCGTTGCTTCCCCCGGCGCGGCGGACCGTGGCTTCCCTCGGCGTGTCAAGCCCTCCTTCCCATGGCGCGGCAGACCCTTTCATTCTGCACTCAGCTGTTTTCTCTGTGCTCTTTGTTGCACATTCCTTCCTGTCCCGACCCTATGATAACACTGCATGTCACCTTTTCTTCACTTTTCAGTTCCCGCCCGGCAATAAGAACTTTCAAGAAGCCCAGAGTCAACTGAACCAGGCGGCCGCTGGCCTCAACCAGTCGGCTAATGAGCTTGTGCAAGCGTCCCGAGGAACCCCGCAGGACCTGGCCAAAGCTTCTGGGAAATATGGGCAGGACTTCAATGAGTTTCTCCAGGCAGGAGTGGAGATGGCAGGACAGACGCAGGTAGGAGGACGACAGGAGGGTGTACAGAGGCACAGCAGAGAGCGGTGTGTGACAGGAGGGTGTACAGAGGCACAGCAGAGAGCGGTGTGTGACAGGAGGGTGTACAGAGGCACAGCAGAGAGCGGTGTGTGACAGGAGGGTGTACAGAAGCACAGCAGAGAGCGGTGTGTGACAGGAGGGTGTACAGAGGCACAGCAGAGTGGTGTGTGACAGGAGGGTGTACAGAGGCACAGCAGAGAGCGGTGTGTGACAGGAGGGTGTACAGCGGCACAGCAGAGAGCGGTGTGTGACAGGAGGGTGTACAGAGGCGCGCTCTTCAATGTGTCACCTCTTTTCCTGCAGAACAAGGAGGATCAGGCGCAGGTGGTCTCCAATCTGAAGAGCATCTCCCTGTCATCCAGTAAGTTACTCCTGGCAGCGAAAGCTCTGTCTGCCGATCCTGCCGCCCCCAACCTGAAGAGCCAGCTCGCCGCTGCCGCCAGGTGAGTGCGGGGCAACAGCGGGACACAGTATATCAGTATATGCATCCTATATAGAATCGCTCCATCTCCATGTGAGCGGGGTAGAACGGTATTTAGTGTAGTGCCGCCTCAGTGTGGGCGGGGATATATCGGTATATAGTGTAGTTCTGCCTCAGTGTGGGGGGTATAACAGTATATAGCGTAGTGTTGCCTCAGTGTGAGCGGGGTGTGACGACATGGACTCTGTCAGTGCCTGGCAGGGGTTAAGTTTCTTAACATTCAGCCAGACATGAAGATAGTTTGTTTATAGACGGGGGATAAGCCCCTCATTGTTTCTACAAGACTCTTAGGAGTCTAGTGTTAAGCTGGTGTCACACATAACGACAACGACGTCGCTGCAACGTCACCATATTCTGTGACGTTGCAGCGACCTCAACAGCGACGTCGCTGTGTGTGACACATAACAACGATCAGACCCCTGCTGTGAAATCGCTGCTCGCTCCTGAATGCTCCAGGTCATTTTTTGAACGCTGCTATCCCGCTGCGCCATGCTGATAAGCTGATAATCCTTTTGTTTGACACCGCAGCAGGGACGCTACGCTACGTCTGAAACCACACAACGACCGTCGACGTCGCTATGATCGCTGCTCCGTCGCTGCTTTTTATAACATGTTTGACAGCTTACTAACGATCATCTATGGTCGCTGCTACGTCACAGAATATGGTGACGTTGCAGCGACGTCGTTGTCGTTATGTGTGACCCCAGCTTTACAGTTCTTATTGACTCATGTAATTGCCTTGGCCAGTGAAGGTCAGACACGCAGACAAATCAATTATGCGAACCTCCCATTCTATTACTATGTGTATTGCTAGATGCGATGTAACTTAGCTGTCTCTCCCTCGTCTCTGCCAGAGATCATTACTACTAGGGATATTTTGTATACGGCTTGAAATCTAGCCAATAAGAACCCAGTCTTATTCACCAATCGTGAAAACCCCAATGGTCTGAATGGAGAGCTCAGGGGTATAAGAAGGAGGACTGTGCATTGCCGGGGAGACTCTTGCTACATGCTACCAATCTAGGACCTGCGGATCCGATTGGCAAGCCATAACCAAACCTGGATTATAACACTACATGGACTTCAGCATCGAATGCAAGGATTTGGCTGAGATATCAAGGACTACCTAAGGAAGGAATCCAGCTTGGGACAATCCTGTCATCTGACTACAGGCTTTTTGGTCCTTAGACAGCTTCCTAAATCTGGCGTTATTCCATTCTCGGTGGGTGCCCGCCGAAAGCGGGGTGCTGCTGGATTGGAGTAAGTAGCCCTGGAAGCTCTGAGGTGAGGCATGGACCTTCTAAATCCCTGGTGAGCCAGCATGGACCTTCTAAATTCCTGGTGAGCCAGCGGAAGGGTGAGAAACCGTTGCAGGTTACATTCTGTGGTTTTGCTGGTTATGTGTTATGTGCCGATAATTGTTTGGGGATCCAAAAAAGTCTTAATATTGTGTTCCACCCACGGTTAAGGAGGTTGGCGTTCAGTTGGGATGAGTCCTGGGCCACGCTGTCTTTATAGGCGGCTGGGCCAGCGGACGAGAGCACCCACTGACCCTGGTGTCTCCACAATTGGTGGCAGCGGTGGGATACTACTCAGCCTGGTTTACCCAGGGGAGCTGCAGAGGACTGGTGTTCGCGGACACCATCCAGGGCTCAACAACCAGGGAGGCACAGGAGCATACCCAGCAGGCCATAGGGGAGGCATTCAGGTTTCGGATGCTGCCATGTCCAACCCCACCAGCTCAGCCATGGGACAAGGACCAGAGAGGAGTTACGACCGCTGCAGTAAATGGATGCTACAGGATCTGTGCCAGATGCGAAAGATTGACTACAGGAACACTGACACTCGGTCGGACTTGATCCGGAAATTGGTCCATTGGGAGATCCAGAGGATGATGAGGACCCCGCCGATGTAGTATAAGAGGATGTAAACGGTCTCATCCTAGATCCAGTGACAGTCTGGAAACAAACAAAGCCCAAGCAGACCGAGTCAAGGAATTGTTTACTGCATTGGGGCCTGAAGCTTCAAGGGAAGAGAGGGCTGGTGTTCTGCAATTTGTGTTTGGATTTCCAATTTCCTCACCATCAGCACCTACCTCCAGGATAGACCACCACCAAGGAAGTCATCTTCGCTACAGGGATGTGCCAGTGTTTAATGATTCCAGCACTGACATAGATGAACACTTGCAAAACATTGAGGTGCTAATGCGTATGCACCAGGTGCCCACAGATGAGTGGTCCAAATACCTGTGGACAAGCTTGCCGGTCCGGGCCCAGGAGGCTGTCCGATCACTTGGGCCTCAGGACTACCTCGACTACGGAATTATTAAGGACACTTTGTTGGCCCTTTTTACCATAACCCCCGAGAGACATTGCACTACGTTCCAGACTATGTCTTGCCAGGGTGTCTCATACGTCGAATTTGGCAGTCAACTCCGACGACACTGTAATCGCTGGCTCGATGGTCGGGCTGCCCACTCCGCTGCTGCCCTCCGGGATGTGATAGTGCTTGAACAGCTGCTGGAGAAGATGGACCTGTAACTCCGAGAATGGGTAGCTGACAGGACGCCCGACACCCCAGAGCAAGCAGCGCGATTGGCTGTCGAATTTGCAGCCAACCGACCAGACTGGAGGCCCGATAGGCCCACCAATCCCAGGAGGTCCCTCAACCATGGTGTCACAAACCACCGGGGGGGTCACTCAGAAATCCCCCGCGCTGGCTACCAGTACGTCACAATCGGGGGGTAACAAGTGGGGTCACCCCTCCTTTATACCTCCCGACCGACAGACAGAGCACGTGACGCGCTCTCTAGCGCCCCTCTTATAGTCAGGCCAATTATGGAATTGCCCGACAATAAGCAAGGAGGCCGCTATACTACTTATGCCGATTATTGAAGGGTCCCCGGTGAGAGTAAGGTATATATTCCCCCGACCTCCGCGGGCGGAATATATAAAATCTCCCCGAATCTCACTGGCCTCCCCACAATAATCCTTGGCACAATTCGCTGCCACCAACCGATTTACGGTAACTATTAGCCGAACACACAGACGTGGGATTCAAGATCGAGATAACAGAACAGCCCAAGATTAATTATATAATTTAATCAGCCTAAAGCACACTAGAAACTACAATATATACACTAGGGAATCTACAGAATATACATATGTCAGAGTACAGTTACAGATAAAGCATGGTTTACAAACAGGTATGCAATTCAATCAGTTACCTTGTGCGTCTGGCCACAGGGGGGCGCTGTAGACCAGGTTTCCAGGAACTCCCACAGATGTTTCCTACACGTGCCCCCAGCGAAAGAACCCTGGAAAATGGCCGAAGTAGGGTTATCAACCTGGGCAGATCCAGGTCCCCTCCTACCTTAGTGACCTCACAGGGAAGCACTGCCACTCCCCCTGCATGGATCAGAATTATCCAGCAAAGGGGATATTGGCCATAACTTTGCCTGGGAGCGTCGTAGGCAGACGCCAATGCTCTCATTGTGACAGTTATGAATTTAGCTACAGAACGAGGGGACTCATGACCTGTCTGCCAGTTCCCCATTGGCTGATATCACGCCTGGGGCATTTCCCAATGTCCTGCTCCCATAAAAAGGGTGTGCCGGCATCGTCCGCATGCGGAGACACCATTTTTATGGTTGCCATATTTATCGGAAATATGGCTTGCGAGATATGAACCATTTTTTACTGGAGTCGTTCTGTCTAGCTAGTTCCATAGCCTTGCTAATGAGATACAACTCTTGTTACAGGGTGACGGCAGGGAGTCATCCTGTGTCCATTGTTCCCACACCACCTCATCTCCATATCACAGGACATGGCCATGGAGGTGTAAGTGGAACACTGAGAACAAGAAGGGAGGGGGCACTGCCAGGGAGTGATGAGGGATTATGACTGGAGTCATAATTCATCTTCATATCCCGGGATTTGCCTCACACCTCCCCCCTTTTGAGGGCGCTAGGGGGCAGCACACTCCGGTGTTCCCCCGTGCGCCCGTCCGCGACCTCTCCTTGTCGGGACAGCCCGTCTGCGTTACCGTGGTCACGGCCCCTTTTGTGGCGAATGGTGAAGTTGTATTGCTGGAGCGCAAGGCTCCATCGCAACAATCGCCCATTCGTCCCAGAGACGGTGTGCAACCAGCTGAGGGGATTGTGGTCCGTCTCCACGATGAAGTGGCGCCCGTATAGATAGGGTTGCAGACGCTGCAGGGCCCACACTATGGCCAGGCACTCCTTCTCCATCGTGGAATAGGCAACTTCCCTTGGTAACAGCTTCCTGCTCAGGTACAAGACTGGGTGCTCTTGGCTCGCAGAGTCCACCTGGCTGAGCACCGCACCGAGGCCGAAGTCACTGGCGTCGGTCTGTACTACAAACGGCCGCGTGAAGTCGGCTGCCTGTAGCACGGGCGGGCTGGACAGGGCGTCCTTTAGGGCCCGGAAGGCTGTCTCGCAGTCCATTGTCCAATCGACTGCAGAGGGCAGCTTCTTCTTGGTGAGGTCCGTCAAGGGCTTTGCCAGGCTACTATAGCATGGAACAAACCTCCTATAGTACCCAGCGGTCCCCAAGAAGGACATCACCTGCTTCTTGGTCCTGGGGGTGGGCCAGGATGCGATGGCCTCCACTTTCTCAGGCTCGGGCTTCAGTGTTCTCCCACCTACCCGGTGACCGAGGTACTGGACCTCGCTCATGGCCAGCTGACACTTTCCCGGCTTGATGGTCAAACCTGCCCGGTGGATCCGCCCGAGCACCTGTGCTAGATGCTCTAGGTGGTCCTCCCAGGTGGGACTGAAGACGGCAATGTCATCCAGGTACGCGGCCGCGTACCCTTCAAGTCCCTTGAGCAGGGTGTTGACCATCCGCTGGAAGGTGGCAGGGGCATTCCTCATCCCGAATGGCATCACCGTGGACTCGTACAGTCCAAATGGGGTAATAAAGGCAGAGCGTTCCCTGGCCTTGCGAGTCAGGGGGATCTGCCAATATCCCCGGCTCAGATCCATGATGGTCAGGTACTGAGCCCCGGCCAACTGATCGAGCAGGTCATCGATGCGTGGCATTGGGTACGCATCGGCGACCGTGACCGCATTGAGCCCCCTGTAGTCCACGCAGAACCGAGTGGTTTGGTCCTTCTTAGGGACGAGGACTACAGGCGAGGCCCAAGCGCTGTTGGATGCCTGGATCACCCCCAGCTTCAGCATCTCGTCAATCTCCTGGCGCATGTGTTGCTGCACCTCCAGGGAGACCCGATATGCTGAACGCCGGATCGGGGGATGATCCCCAGTGTCCACGTGATGGACAGCCAAGTCAGTCCTTCCGGGCTGGTTGGTAAACAACCCCCGGAAGGGGTGTAGGGTGGCCCACAGCTGGGACCGTTGGTCCTCCAAGAGCTGGTGGCCAACCTCCACATCCTCAATGGATCCGCCTGCCCTAACCTGGGCTAGCATATCCAAGAGGGTTTCCGCTTCTCCCTCCTCGGGCAGGTTGCACACGGGGAGCGCACATGCCTCCCGCTCATGATGTGCCTTCATCATGTTCACATGGAAGGGCTTCCGCCTTCCACGGGCAGGGTCCAGGGTGACCAGGTACGTCACAGGGTTGAGCTGCTGGTACACGAGGTATGGGCCTTCCCAGGCTGCCTGAAGCTTGTCCTGTGGTACGGGGACCAGTACCCACACCTTTTGACCCACTTGGTAGGTCCTCTCACAAGCGTTCTGGTCGTACCAACGCTTCTGATCGGCCTGGGCTTGAGCCATATTGTCGTGTACCAGTTGCGTCAAGGCCTGCATTTTGTCCCGGAAGCGCATGACATACTCGATAACCGACACTCCAGGGGTGGCCAAATCCCCTTCCCAAGCCTCTTTCACCAGAGCCAGGGGGCCCCGCACACGTCGCCCGTACAGGAGCTCAAACGGTGAGAATCCTGTTGAGGCCTGTGGAACCTCCCGGTAAGCAAATAACAGGTGTGGGAGATACCGCTCCCAGTCACGCCCATGGGAGTCGACCAACATCTTAAGCATCTGCTTTAAGGTGCCATTGAACCGCTCGCACAGGCCATTAGTCTGTGGATGGTACGGGCTGGCCACCAGATGTCGCACCTGGACTTGCTTACAGAGGGCCTCCATCAGCTGGGACATGAATTGGGTCCCCCGGTCAGTGAGCATTTCCTGGGGAAAACCCACTCGGGAGAAAATCTCCAGCAATGCGGGGGCCACCTTGTCAGCCCGAATGGACGACAAGGCCACTGCTTCTGGGTACCGGGTGGCATAGTCCACTACCGTCAGTATGAAGCGTTTCCCGGAGCTGCTGGGGATGGCCAGCGGGCCGACCAGATCCACAGCCACCCTCCTGAAAGGCTCATCGATGATTGGCAGAGATACCAGTGGGGCTTTGGGGCGTGGCCCCGCCTTCCCCACTCTCTGACAGGTTTCACACGAACGGCAGTAGGCAGCCACATCGGCCCCCATTTTTGGCCAGTAGAAATGCTGGTTTAACCTGGCCTTGGTCTTAGCGATCCCTAGGTGTCCGGCCATCGGAATCTCATGTGCGATCCGCAACAACTCCGTCCGGAACGGATAGGGTACCACCAACTGTCGGTCCCTGGGCCACGCCTCCGGTGAACCCTGCTGGACCGTGGCCCGGTACAGCCGTCCTTGGTCCCAGACCACTCGCTCCGGGTCCGAGTCCGAGGGAGGCTGTGCCGCCTGCTTCTTAAGAGCTTTCAGGCTGTCGTCAGCTTCTAACGCTGCCTGAAACCCCTGACTAGATGTGGCCAGAATCGACGAGACTGTCACATCTTCAGTCAGTACCCCGGGACCTGTGTCCTGGCCTCCACCTGACTCGGCTGCCACTTGGTCAGAAGGGGAAGAGCTATCGGACCTCCGGGAGGCCCCTTGGCTCCCAGCACTCCCACTGCGGGTGACAGCGGCCACAGCCGCTGCGACCGTGGGTCGTGCCTGCTCCTCCTCCGTTCCTGACCAAGTCGCCGGTTCAGGCAGACCTACCTGGCTTCCTGACACCCCGGTTGTGGGGGAACCATGCACCGAGATCTTACCTGGGAGCACTTCCGCTCCTGGACCGGCCCCAATCTCACCTGCCTGTTCCCCTCCTGCAGCAACAGAACCCCGCTGTGAAATCTCTGGGGACCCCACATTTGCTGTGGTAGCCCCCACCCCACACACTGGTCCTCCCCCTGCAGCACCCTGCTCTCTGCTTATCCCTGCAGAGGGCAACAGATCCCAGCTCACAGGCTGGTTACTTGTAGAGGCATTGTCACACCTTTCTCTGACCCCCTCCCCTGTCACAGCTGCAGCTGTGTGTGTGTCTATGGTGTCTATGCAAGCAGAAATATCAGAGTTCACTCCCTCCTCCCTTACATCATTCATAGATAACACATTAACATTGTCCGGAGGCATGTCAGTACGGGCTGAAGGTTCAGCCCTTGGTTGGGGCCCAAACTGGGAGGTTATCTGCCCCAAATCTGTCCCAAGTAGCACGTTTGCGGGGATCCGATCAGTTACCCCCACCTCCCTCACCCCTCGCCCTGCGCCCCAGTCCACATAAATGTCAGCAACAGGCAGCGCCGGGTCAGTGCCTCCAATCCCGGAGACAGCGAGGGTTTTTCCAGGGATCAAGTCTTGGGGGGACACCATCTCAGGCCGCACCAGAGTCACCTCTGAGGCGCTGTCTCGCAGTCCTATGGTCACAGACCGGCCGACGGTGACAGGTTGGAAGCTGTCCAGGGACCTACCACCACCCCCACCCACACAATACACCTTGGGCGGCCCTTGGGACGGGGACGGAGCCGGGGCCTTGGGACGCTGAGGGCACATGGCCTTGAAGTGTCCAGGTAGGTTGCACTGGTGGCACCGTCTTGGTTCTGCCACGGGCCTGGAGAGGGGAGTTGAGGGGGACACCCCCTGCAGTCTAGGGGCAGGTGGGGCAGTCGCAGAATTCATCTTACCCCCTCTCCAGGTGCTGCTGGTGGCCGCTCTCCTGGCCTCAGGGGCCCGGTTGTTGGTGTAGTCATCGGCCAGGGCAGCTGTAGCCGTGGACCCCTTTGGCTTCTGGTCTCGGATGAACTGGCGGAGATCCTCAGGGGAGTTCCACAAGAGTTGCTCCGTGATGAACAAGTCCAGGATCTCCGGTCCGGTGGAAAGCTGCAGGCCTTGGGTCCAGTGGTCGGCAGCTCGGGCAAGTGCCCGCCGGTGGTCAGCCCAGGAGTCCTTTGGTCCCTTCTGTAGGCTCCGGAACTTCTTGCGGTAGGACTCTGGAGTGAGGTTGTACTGTTGGATCAGGGCCCGCTTGATGGTGTCGTAGCCCTGATCTGCCTCAGCAGGCAAGTCCCCAAGGACATCCAGGGCCTTACCCCTTAAACGGGGGGTCAGGTATTTGGCCCACTGGTCCTTGTCCAGATGGTGCTGCAGGCAAGTCCGTTCAAAAGCAGTCAAGAAAGAGTCCAAGTCTCCATCCTTCTCCAGCACTGGGAAGTCCTCAACACGGACCTTTGGAAGTTTGGTGTCTCGAAGGTCACATGTGGCTGATGAGGGCCGGAGCTGAGCTAGCTGCAGCTGGTAGTCACGGTCTGCCTGTCGCTCTCGCTCTTCACGCGCTGCCTGCCGCTCTCGCTCCGCAGCCTCACGCTCTGCGTGCCGCTCTGCCCTGCGCTCTGCCAGGAGTTCCTTGTAGCCCTCCTGGTCTCCAGCCTGGAGAAGGGCCATAGCCATTTGAAGAAGGCTATCCGAGCCTCCCAGGCTCGGTGGAATGGCACGTGGTGATCTGCGGCCCGCTGCGGAGCCTGGTGATTCACTGTCCGTTGCAGAGCGGAGGGCTGGCATCTGGCTCGTTGAGGACCCTTGGGTGAGCTGCTCCTCATCTTGTCCATAATTGCCAGCTTGTGCGCTGTCCTCTGCAGAACGGTTTTCTGGCGTCGAGCTCCTGGAGGACTCGTGGGCAACCTCCTCATTACTGCCCACAGCACCGTCCTCCCTCTCTTCGGCTCCTGCTTTAGCATTGGCCAGTTGCCTAGCTCTGCTCCTGGTGCCATCAGCCATTCTTGCAGACTTTTGGTCACTGACACAGAACTGACACCTGATGCCTCCACACACCTTACAGTATCTGCACTCTGACACTCTAGTGTTGAGCTAGTCTGAAGACCCCAGCAGCCACAGCTGCTGCAGGCAGTCTTTAGTGTCTGGGAGTATGGGTCTCACACTCACACACACTATTATCTCGATCCCACCGCTATGCCACCAATATGTCACAAACCACCGGGGGGGTCACTCAGAAATCCCCCGCGCTGGCTACCAGTACGTCACAATCGGGGGGTAACAAGTGGGGGTCACCCCTCCTTTATACCTCCCGACCGACAGACAGAGCACGTGACGCGCTCTCTAGCGCCCCTCTTATAGTCAGGCCAATTATGGAATTGCCCGACAATAAGCAAGGAGGCCGCTATACTACTTATGCCGATTATTGAAGGGTCCCCGGTGAGAGTAAGGTATATATTCCCCCGACCTCCGCGGGCGGAATATATAAAATCTCCCCGAATCTCACTGGCCTCCCCACAATAATCCTTGGCACAACTCGCTGCCACCAACCGCTTCACGGTAACTATTAGCCGAACACACAGACGTGGGATTCAAGATCGAGATAACAGAACAGCCCAAGATTAATTATATAATTTAATCAGCCTAAAGCACACTAGAAACTACAATATATACAATAGGGAATCTACAGAATATACATATGTCAGAGTACAGTTACAGATAAAGCATGTTTTACAAACAGGTATGCAATTCAATCAGTTACCTTGTTGCGTCTGGCCACAGGGGGGCGCTGTAGACCAGGTTTCTAGGAACTCCCACAGATGTTTCCTACACGTGCCCCCAGCGAAAGAACCCTGGAAAATGGCCGAAGTAGGGTTATCAACCTGGGCAGATCCAGGTCCCCTCCTACCTTAGTGACCTCACAGGGAAGCACTGCCACTCCCCCTGCATGGATCAGAATTATCCAGCAAAGGGGATATTGGCCATAACTTTGCCTGGGAGCGTCGTAGGCAGACGCCAATGCTCTCATTGTGACAGTTATGAATTTAGCTACAGAACGAGGGGACTCATGACCTGTCTGCCAGTTCCCCATTGGCTGATATCACGCCTGGGGCATTTCCCAATGTCCTGCTCCCATAAAAAGGGTGTGCCGGCATCGTCCGCATGCGGAGACACCATTTTTATGGTTGCCATATTTATCGGAAATATGGCTTGCGAGATATGAACCATTTTTTACTGGAGTCGTTCTGTCTAGCTAGTTCCATAGCCTTGCTAATGAGATACAACTCTTGTTACAGGGTGACGGCAGGGAGTCATCCTGTGTCCATTGTTCCCACACCACCTCATCTCCATATCACAGGACATGGCCATGGAGGTGTAAAGGTCCAGTCACACTAAGCAACTTACCAGCGATCCCAACAACGATAGGGATCGCTGGTAAGTTGCTAGGAGGTTGCTGGTGAGCTGTCACACTGCGACGCTCCAGCGATCCCACCAGCAACCTGACCTGGCAGGGATCGCTGGAGCGTGGCTACACGAGATGCTGGTGAGCTCACCAGCAACCAGTGACCAGCCCCCAGTCTCCTAGTTACAGCACACATCAGGTTAATTAACCCGATGTGTGCTGCAGCTAAATGTGCACAGAGCAGGGAGCAGCGCACACTGAGCGCTGGCTCCTTGCTCTCCTACTTACAGCACACATCAGGTTAATTGCCTGATGTGTGCTGCAGCTAAATGTGCACAGAGCAGGGAGCAGCGCACACTGCTTAGTGCTGGCTCCTTGCTCTCCTAGTTACAGCACACATCGGGTTAATTGCCTGATGTGTGCTGCAGCTAAATGTGCACACAGCAGGAGCCGGCAGCACAGGCAGTGAGAGCGGAGGAGGCTGGTATCAAAGGTAAATATCGGGTAACCAAGGACAGGGCTTCTTGGTTACCCGATGTTTACATTAGTTACCAGCCTCAGCAGAAGCCGGCTCCTGCTCACTGCACATTAGTTGTTGCTGTCTCGCTGTCACACACAGCGATCTGTGCTTCACAGCAGGACAGCAACAACTAAAAAATGGCCCA
This sequence comes from Anomaloglossus baeobatrachus, assembly GCF_048569485.1. Taxonomy (NCBI): domain Eukaryota; kingdom Metazoa; phylum Chordata; class Amphibia; order Anura; family Aromobatidae; genus Anomaloglossus; species Anomaloglossus baeobatrachus. The sequence continues at coordinate 975,359,745 of NC_134353.1, forward strand.
GGACATTCAGCAACAACCAACGACCTCACAGCAGGGGCCAGGTTGTTGCTGGATGTCACACACAGCAACATCGCTAGCAACGTCACAAAAGTTGTTCGTTACCAGCGATGTTGCTAGCGATGTTGCTTAGTGTGACGGGGCCTTAAGTGGAACACTGAGAACAAGAAGGGAGGGGGCACTGCCAGGGAGTGATGAGGGATTATGACTGGAGTCATAATTCATCTTCATATCCCGGGATTTGCCTCACATGGATCCAAGCGACCCCCCCAGACTCCCGTGCTGGACTAACTCATTACACCACAGAAGCCCCAACAAGACAAAGGTTCACCAACAGGGCCGGTGACTTGTCTAACCCACGGCGCTGTTATACGTGTGGGCGCCTTGGACACATGGCCGAAGAGTGTCTTCAAAGTCGGGGCCCCATGCTCGGAGCCCATCTGCCAGTCCAACCAGTCAACATATGCCGAGATGAACCAACGAGACCTGAGGAATGCTACTCCCGAGAAACACCAATAGCTGAGGAAGTGGTTTATCCAGTCCACACCCTACGGCAGGCCGGACACTGTACACCAGCCAACCTCCATCGCCACATCCAGATGGTCAAGGTCAGTGATATACAGGCTCAGGGACTTCGAGACACTGGATCTTCCATCACCCTGGTCAGCCCAGATATTGTTCCCACAGAACGTCATTTACCTGGCCGCCAAGTGACCATCTCCCTTGCTGGGGGCCAGCGCTCGAATATCCCTCTGGCACGAGTGCAGTTGGACTGGGGAACTGACCAAGGAGATGTTGAAGTGGGGCTCATGGACGGCCTCCCTACCCCTGTTATTTTGGGAAATGACCTAGGACAAGGACTATCCAGCCAGTTTGTCACCGCCATCACCTGCAGCCAAGCCAATCACCATCCTGGTGCAGGTCTTTCTACCAACCCATCCGAGGAGAACCCTCCTTCTCCTCAATCTTCAGCCTCCTCATCGGAGCCAACGAATGTGAGTACATCAGACCCAACTGTGGTCATTGACTGAGGGGAGATAGATCGTAAGGAATTCAGGGAAGCCCAACTGACAGACCCCACCCTAAAGATTATCCGTAGTGTGGCCGCCCAACCTGGGGGAAGAAATCAGAGGGAGGTATATAGATAGGAAAAAGGCCTCATATCGGGAAAAGCCTGGATCCTGCCCAGAAAAACCCTGGACCCGTATACATCAGCTTGTGGTACCCCAGCAATACCGACCCCAACTATTGTGTTTAGCTCATGATGTTCCTCCGGCTGGGCACATGGGGGCCAAAAAGACCCGGGCCCGCTTGTTGCGCAGTTTTTTTCTGGCCAAAGGTCACTCAAGAAGTACAAAAATACAGAGCCTCTTGTATACAGGCTTTGTGGTCCTCAGCCAGCTTCCTATATCTGGCGTTATTCCATTCTCGATGGGTGCCCGCCTAAAGCGGGGTGCTGCTGGATTGGAGTAAGTCGCCCTGGAAGCACTGAGGCACGGCCCTTCTAATCCCTGGTGAGCCAGCGGAAGGGGGAGACTCTGTTGCCTGTTACATTTGTGTGATTTGCTGGTTATGTGTTGTTAATTGTTTGGGGATCCAATAAAGTCTTAATATTGTGATTCCCTCACCCTGTGTTGTCTGAGTAGTGTTACGCCCACGGTTAAGGAGGCCGGCGTTCAGTTGGGATGAGCCCTGAGCCACGCTGTCTTTCTAAAGGGGGCTGGGCCAGCGTACGAGAGCACCCACTGACCCCCGTATCGCCACACGGGGTATACTGGTATATAGTGTAGTGTCTCCTCAGTGTGGGCGGGGTATAGTGGTATATAGTGTAGTGTCTCCTCAGTGTGGACGGGGTATACTGGTATATAGTGCAGTGTCTCCTCAGTGTGGGCGGGGTATACTGGTATATAGTGTAGTGTCTCCTCAGTGTGGACGGGGTATACTGGTATATAGTGCAGTGTCTCCTCAGTGTGGGCGGGGTATACTGGTATATAGTGCAGTGTCTCCTCAGTGTGGGCGGGGTATACTGGTATATAGTGCAGTGTCTCCTCAGTGTGGACTGGGTATACTGGTATATAGTGCAGTACCTCCTCAGTGTGGGCGGGGTATAGTGGTATATAGTACAGTACCTCCTCAGTGTGGGCGGGGTATAGTGGTATATAGTGCAGTGTCTCCTCAGTGTGGGCGGGGTATACTGGTATATAGTGCAGTGTCTCCTCAGTGTGGGCGGGGTATACTGGTATATAGTGCAGTACCTCCTCAGTGTGGGCGGGGTATAGTGGTATATAGTGCAGTGTCTCCTCAGTGTGGACGGGGTATACTGGTATATAGTGCAGTACCTCCTCAGTGTGGGCGGGGTATAGTGGTATATAGTGCAGTGTCTCCTCAGTGTGGGCGGGGTATACTGGTATATAGTGCAGTGTCTCCTCAGTGTGGGCGGGGTATACTGGTATATAGTGCAGTACCTCCTCAGTGTGGGCGGGGTATAGTGGTATATAGTGCAGTGTCTCCTCAGTGTGGACGGGGTATAGTGGTATATAGTGCAGTGTCTCCTCAGTGTGGGCGGGGTATAGTGGTATATAGTGCAGTGTCTCCTCAGTGTGGACGGGGTATAATGGTATATAGTGCAGTGTCTCCTCAGTGTGGGCGGGGTATAGTGGTATATAGTGCAGTAACTCCTCAGTGTGGGCGGGGTATACTGGTATATAGTGCAGTGTCTCCTCAGTGTGGGCGGGGTATAGTGGTATATAGTGCAGTACCTCCTCAGTGTGGGCGGGGTATAGTGGTATATAGTGCAGTACCTCCTCAGTGTGGACGGGGTATAGAGGTATATAGTGCAGTGTTACGAGGGGGACCCGGGGAAGCGTGCCAAGATGGGAAATGGACTGCTTCCGCCGGTCAAGGTCCACTGTGCGGTGTAAGGGACCGCTGCTATGGTGGGTGAAGAGTGAGCGGGTTGCTGCTAGCGATCGTCTGGAATGTCACAGACGATCTATGTACACCGGTCTGCCCTAACCCGTGAGGGTTGTATGGCAGGGATCACACGGCTCGGTGTACCTGTTGCACGGGGAAGCACAGAGGTGCCCACGCACGTGTGCCAGTGGAAGTCACGAGAATATGGCACGAGGGTAGCACAGAGGTGCCCACGCACGTGTGCTTTCAATAACCAGGTGAGTCCAATGGAGACTTGAGGAGCTCACCTGGAACAGGAACACGGCCTGTTGACGGGGCTACTGCCGGAGCAGCAAGGCAGGAACACGGCCTGCAAACGAGGTACTGCCGGAGCAGCAAGGGCCAAGCCCACAAGAGACAGTAATGCCTGAGCAGTGGCGTGGCAGCACGCTGCCAGACATCCAAACATAGAAGGACGGTCGCGCGCCGCCATGATGGCAGGGGGAGCTTTTAAGGAGGTGCAGCTCCACCCGAGGGCGGGCGCGAGGCGGAGATGACGGACTTGACCCAATCAGGGTCCACGACGTCCCAGCCTGGCCAGTCAGGATTGACCACGTCACCAGCCTTGTCATCAAGCCGTGTGACGTCAGTGAGCGAATCAGGACCCACCACGCATTGCACATGCTCACCCTCCTGCCTCTGGGAAATAGAGGCGGGATCCTCGGTCTCACAATGTGCAGAGATAACGGGAATCTCACTGCTTCCCTGAGCAGTAAACCTCTGCACATTGCGCAGCCTCGCAGACCTTCGGGGCCGCTGAGCAGGAGAGTCTGCGGCAGGCCAGGAATGGGAGACCGCTTCACTCCTTGTAACAGGAGAACCACTAGGTGTCACCCTTCTGCTGCCTCTCTGAGAAGGTATCTCCTGCACACTGCGCAGTCTGGCAGACCTTCGGCGCTGCTGAGCAGGAGTGCTCGTGGCAGGCAAGGAATGGGAGACTGCCTCAGTCCTTGCCTCAGGAGAGCCACGAGATGTAACAGTGCAGTACCTCCTCAGTGTGGACGGGGTATAGAGGTATATAGTGCAGTGTCTCCTCAGTGTGGACGGGGTATAGTGGTATATAGTGCAGTACCTCCTCAGTGTGGGCGGGGTATAGTGGTATATAGTGCAGTACCTCCTCAGTGTGGGCGGGGTATAGTGGTATATAGTGCAGTGTCTCCTCAGTGTGGGCGGGGTATACTGGTATATAGTGCAGTATCTCCTCAGTGTGGGCGGGGTATACTGGTATATAGTGCAGTATCTCCTCAGTGTGGGCGGGGTATACTGGTTTATAGTGCAGTGTCTCCAGTGTGGGCGGGGTATAGTGGTATATAGTGCAGTGTCTCCTCAGTGTGGACGGGGTATACTGGTATATAGTGCAGTGTCTCCTCAGTGTGGGCGGGGTATACTGGTATATAGTGCAGTGTCTCCTCAGTGTGGACGGGGTATAGTGGTATATAGTGCAGTACCTCCTCAGTGTGGGCGGGGTATAGTGGTATATAGTGCAGTACCTCCTCAGTGTGGGCGGGGTATAGTGGTATATAGTGCAGTACCTCCTCAGTGTGGGCGGGGTATAGTGGTATATAGTGCAGTACCTCCTCAGTGTGGGCGGGGTATAATGGTATATAGTGCAGAACCTCCTCAGTGTGGGCGGGGTATAATGGTATATAGTGCAGTACCTCCTCAGTGTGGGCGGGGTATAGTGGTATATAGTGCAGTGTCTCCTCAGTGTGGGCGGGGTATACTGGTTTATAGTGCAGTGTCTCCTCAGTGTGGGCGGGGTATAGTGGTATATAGTGCAGTGTCTCCTCAGTGTGGGCGGGGTATACTGGTATATAGTGCAGTATCTCCTCAGTGTGGGCGGGGTATAGTGGTATATAGTGCAGTGTCTCCTCAGTGTGGGCGGGGTATACTGGTATATAGTGCAGTACCTCCTCAGTGTGGACGGGGTATACTGGTATATAGTGCAGTACCTCCTCAGTGTGGGCGGGGTATAGTGGTATATAGTGCAGTACCTCCTCAGTGTGGGCGGGGTATAGTGGTATATAGTGCAGTGTCTCCTCAGTGTGGACGGGGTATACTGGTATATAGTGCAGTGTCTCCTCAGTGTGGGCGGGGTATAGTGGTATATAGTGCAGTACCTCCTCAGTGTGGGCGGGGTATAGTGGTATATAGTGCAGTACCTCCTCAGTGTGGGCGGGGTATAGTGGTATATAGTGCAGTACCTCCTCAGTGTGGACGGGGTATAGAGGTATATAGTGCAGTACCTCCTCAGTGTGGACGGGGTATAGAGGTATATAGTGCAGTGTCTCCTCAGTGTGGACGGGGTATAGTGGTATATAGTGCAGTACCTCCTCAGTGTGGGCGGGGTATAGTGGTATATAGTGCAGTACCTCCTCAGTGTGGGCGGGGTATAATGGTATATAGTGCAGTACCTCCTCAGTGTGGGCGGGGTATACTGGTATATAGTGCAGTGTCTCCTCAGTGTGGGCGGGGTATAGTGGTATATAGTGCAGTACCTCCTCAGTGTGGACGGGGTATACTGGTATATAGTGCAGTACCTCCTCAGTGTGGACGGGGTATAGTGGTATATAGTGCAGTGTCTCCTCAGTGTGGGCGGGGTATAATGGTATATAGTGCAGTACCTCCTCAGTGTGGACGGGGTATAGTGGTATATAGTGCAGTGTCTCCTCAGTGTGGGCGGGGTATAGTGGTATATAGTGCAGTGTCTCCTCAGTGTGGGCGGGGTATAGTGGTATATAGTGCAGTGTCTCCTCAGTGTGGGCGGGGTATAGTGGTATATAGTGCAGTGTCTCCTCAGTGTGGGCGGGGTATAGTGGTATATAGTGCAGTGTCTCCTCAGTGTGGGCGGGGTATAGTGGTATATAGTGCAGTACCTCCTCAGTGTGGGCGGGGTATAGTGGTATATAGTGCAGTGTCTCCTCAGTGTGGGCGGGGTATACTGGTTTATAGTGCAGTGTCTCCTCAGTGTGGGCGGGGTATAGTGGTATATAGTGCAGTGTCTCCTCAGTGTGGGCGGGGTATACTGGTATATAGTGCAGTATCTCCTCAGTGTGGGCGGGGTATAGTGGTATATAGTGCAGTGTCTCCTCAGTGTGGGCGGGGTATACTGGTATATAGTGCAGTACCTCCTCAGTGTGGACGGGGTATACTGGTATATAGTGCAGTACCTCCTCAGTGTGGGCGGGGTATAGTGGTATATAGTGCAGTACCTCCTCAGTGTGGGCGGGGTATAGTGGTATATAGTGCAGTACCTCCTCAGTGTGGGCGGGGTATAGTGGTATATAGTGCAGTGTCTCCTCAGTGTGGGCGGGGTATACTGGTTTATAGTGCAGTGTCTCCTCAGTGTGGGCGGGGTATAGTGGTATATAGTGCAGTGTCTCCTCAGTGTGGGCGGGGTATACTGGTATATAGTGCAGTGTCTCCTCAGTGTGGACGGGGTATAGTGGTATATAGTGTAGTGTCTCCTCAGTGTGGACGGGGTATAGTGGTATATAGTGCAGTGTCTCCTCAGTGTGGGCGGGGTATAGTGGTATATAGTGCAGTGTCTTCTCAGTGTGGGCGGGGTATACTGGTATATAGTGCAGTGTCTCCTCAGTGTGGACGGGGTATAGTGGTATATAGTGCAGTGTCTCCTCAGTGTGGGCGGGGTATAGTGGTATATAGTGCAGTACCTCCTCAGTGTGGGCGGGGTATAGTGGTATATAGTGTAGTGTCTCCTCAGTGTGGGCGGGGTATACTGGTATATAGTGCAGTGTCTCCTCAGTGTGGGCGGGGTATAGTGGTATATAGTGCAGTGTCTCCTCAGTGTGGGCGGGGTATAGTGGTATATAGTGCAGTGTCTCCTCAGTGTGGGCGGGGTATAGTGGTATATAGTGCAGTGTCTCCTCAGTGTGGACGGGGTATAGAGGTATATAGTGCAGTGTCTCCTCAGTGTGGACGGGGTATACTGGTATATAGTGCAGTGTCTCCTCAGTGTGGACGGGGTATAGAGGTATATAGTGCAGTGTCTCCTCAGTGTGGACGGGGTATAGTGGTATATAGTGCAGTGTCTCCTCAGTGTGGACGGGGTATAGAGGTATATAGTGCAGTGTCTCCTCAGTGTGGACGGGGTATACTGGTATATAGTGCAGTACCTCCTCAGTGTGGGCGGGGTATAGTGGTATATAGTGCAGTACCTCCTCAGTGTGGGCGGGGTATAGTGGTATATAGTGCAGTGTCTCCTCAGTGTGGACGGGGTATACTGGTATATAGTGCAGTACCTCCTCAGTGTGGGCGGGGTATAGTGGTATATAGTGCAGTACCTCCTCAGTGTGGGCGGGGTATAGTGGTATATAGTGCAGTGTCTCCTCAGTGTGGGCGGGGTATAGTGGTATATAGTGCAGTACCTCCTCAGTGTGGGCGGGGTATAGTGGTATATAGTTCAGTACCTCCTCAGTGTGGGCGGGGTATAATGGTATATAGTGCAGTACCTCCTCAGTGTGGGCGGGGTATACTGGTATATAGTGCAGTGTCTCCTCAGTGTGGGCGGGGTATAGTGGTATATAGTGCAGTACCTCCTCAGTGTGGGCGGGGTATACTGGTATATAGTGCAGTGTCTCCTCAGTGTGGGCGGGGTATAATGGTATATAGTGCAGTGTCTCCTCAGTGTGGACGGGGTATACTGGTATATAGTGCAGTGTCTCCTCAGTGTGGGCGGGGTATAGTGGTATATAGTGCAGTGTCTCCTCAGTGTGGACGGGGTATACTGGTATATAGTGCAGTGTCTCCTCAGTGTGGACGGGGTATACTGGTATATAGTGCAGTGTCTCCTCAGTGTGGGCGGGGTATACTGGTATATAGTGCAGTGTCTTCTCAGTGTGGGCGGGGTATAGTGGTATATAGTGTAGTGTCTCCTCAGTGTGGGCGGGGTATACTGGTATATAGTGCAGTGTCTCCTCAGTGTGGGCGGGGTATAGTGGTATATAGTGCAGTGTCTCCTCAGTGTGGGCGGGGTATACTGGTATATAGTGCAGTGTCTCCTCAGTGTGGGCGGGGTATAGTGGTATATAGTGCAGTACCTCCTCAGTGTGGACGGGGTATAGAGGTTTATAGTGCAGTACCTCCTCAGTGTGGACGGGGTATAGAGGTATATAGTGCAGTGTCTCCTCAGTGTGGGCGGGGTATAGTGGTATATAGTGCAGTGTCTCCTCAGTGTGGGCGGGGTATAGTGGTATATAGTGCAGTACCTCCTCAGTGTGGACGGGGTATAGTGGTATATAGTGCAGTGTCTCCTCAGTGTGGACGGGGTATAGTGGTATATAGTGCAGTACCTCCTCAGTGTGGGCGGGGTATAGTGGTATATAGTGCAGTACCTCCTCAGTGTGGACGGGGTATAGTGGTATATAGTGCAGTACCTCCTCAGTGTGGGCGGGGTATACTGGTATATAGTGCAGTGTCTCCTCAGTGTGGGCGGGGTATAGTGGTATATAGTGCAGTGTCTCCTCAGTGTGGGCGGGGTATAGTGGTATATAGTGCAGTGTCTCCTCAGTGTGGGGGGGGTATACTGGTATATAGTGCAGTGTCTCCTCAGTGTGGGCGGGGTATAGTGGTATATAGTGCAGTGTCTCCTCAGTGTGGACGGGGTATAGAGGTATATAGTGCAGTGTCTCCTCAGTGTGGACGGGGTATACTGGTATATAGTGCAGTGTCTCCTCAGTGTGGACGGGGTATAGAGGTATATAGTGCAGTGTCTCCTCAGTGTGGACGGGGTATAGTGGTATATAGTGCAGTACCTCCTCAGTGTGGGCGGGGTATAGTGGTATATAGTGTAGTGTCTCCTCAGTGTGGACGGGGTATAGTGGTATATAGTGCAGTACCTCCTCAGTGTGGGCGGGGTATAGTGGTATATAGTGTAGTGTCTCCTCAGTGTGGGCGGGGTATAGTGGTATATAGTGCAGTACCTCCTCAGTGTGGGCGGGGTATAGTGGTATATAGTGCAGTACCTCCTCAGTGTGGACGGGGTATAGTGGTATATAGTGCAGTACCTCCTCAGTGTGGGCGGGGTATAATGGTATATAGTGCAGTACCTCCTCAGTGTGGGCGGGGTATAATGGTATATAGTGCAGTACCTCCTCAGTGTGGGCAATGTATAATGGTATATAGTGCAGTACCTCCTCAGTGTGGGCGGGTTATAATGGTATATAGTGCAGTACCTCCTCAGTGTGGGCGGGGTATAGTGGTATATAGTGTAGTGTCTCCTCACTGTGGGCGGGGTATAGTGGTATATAGTGCAGTGTCTCCTCAGTGTGGGCGGGGTATAGTGGTATATAGTGTAGTGTCTCCTCAGTGTGGGCGGGGTATAATGGTATATAGTGCAGTACCTCCTCAATGTGGGCGGGTTATAATGGTATATAGTGCAGTACCTCCTCAGTTTGGGCGGGGTATAGTGGTATATAGTGTAGTGTCTCCTCAGTGTGGGCGGGGTATAGTGGTATATAGTGCAGTGTCTCCTCAGTGTGGGCGGGGTATAGTGGTATATAGTGCAGTACCTCCTCAGTGTGGGCGGGTTATAATGGTATATAGTGCAGTACCTTCTCAGTGTGGGCGGGGTATACTGGTATATAGTGCAGTACCTCCTCAGTGTGGGCGGGTTATAATGGTATATAGTGCAGTACCTCCTCAGTGTGGGCGGGGTATAATGGTATATAGTGCAGTACCTCATCAGTGTGGGCGGGTTATAATGGTATATAGTGCAGTACCTCCTCAGTGTGGACGGGGTATACTGGTATATAGTGCAGTGTCTCCTCAGTGTGGGCGGGGTATAGTGGTATATAGTGTAGTGTCTCCTCAGTGTGGGCGGGGTATAGTGGTATATAGTGCAGTACCTCCTCAGTGTGGGCGGGTTATAATGGTATATAGTGCAGTACCTCCTCAGTGTGGGCGGGGTATACTGGTATATAGTGCAGTACCTCCTCAGTGTGGGCGGGTTATAATGGTATATAGTGCAGTACCTCCTCAGTGTGGGCGGGGTATAATGGTATATAGTGCAGTACCTCATCAGTGTGGGCGGGTTATAATGGTATATAGTGCAGTACCTCCTCAGTGTGGGCGGGGTATAGTGGTATATAGTGCAGTGTCTCCTCAGTGTGGGCGGGGTATAGTGGTATATAGTGCAGTGTCTCCTCAGTGTGGGCGGGGTATAGTGGTATATAGTGCAGTGTCTCCTCAGTGTGGGCGGGGTATAGTGGTATATAGTGCAGTGTCTCCTCAGTGTGGGCGGGGTATAATGGTATATAGTGCAGTACCTCCTCAGTGTGGACGGGGTATAGTGGTATATAGTGCAGTACCTCCTCAGTGTGGGCGGGGTATAGTGGTATATAGTGCAGTACCTCCTCAGTGTGGGCGGGGTATAATGGTATATAGTGCAGAACCTCCTCAGTGTGGGCGGGGTATAATGGTATATAGTGCAGTACCTCCTCAGTGTGGGCGGGGTATAGTGGTATATAGTGCAGTGTCTCCTCAGTGTGGGCGGGGTATACTGGTTTATAGTGCAGTGTCTCCAGTGTGGGCGGGGTATAGTGGTATATAGTGCAGTGTCTCCTCAGTGTGGGCGGGGTATACTGGTATATAGTGCAGTATCTCCTCAGTGTGGGCGGGGTATAGTGGTATATAGTGCAGTACCTCCTCAGTGTGGACGGGGTATACTGGTATATAGTGCAGTACCTCCTCAGTGTGGGCGGGGTATAGTGGTATATAGTGCAGTACCTCCTCAGTGTGGGCGGGGTATAGTGGTATATAGTGCAGTGTCTCCTCAGTGTGGACGGGTATATTGGTATATAGTGCAGTACCTCCTCAGTGTGGGCGGGGTATAGTGGTATATAGTGCAGTACCTCCTCAGTGTGGGCGGGGTATAGTGGTATATAGTGCAGTACCTCCTCAGTGTGGACGGGGTATAGAGGTATATAGTGCAGTACCTCCTCAGTGTGGACGGGGTATAGAGGTATATAGTGCAGTGTCTCCTCAGTGTGGACGGGGTATAGTGGTATATAGTGCAGTACCTCCTCAGTGTGGGCGGGGTATAGTGGTATATAGTTCAGTACCTCCTCAGTGTGGGCGGGGTATAATGGTATATAGTGCAGTACCTCCTCAGTGTGGGCGGGGTATACTGGTATATAGTGCAGTGTCTCCTCAGTGTGGGCGGGGTATAGTGGTATATAGTGCAGTACCTCCTCAGTGTGGGCGGGGTATACTGGTATATAGTGCAGTGTCTCCTCAGTGTGGGCGGGGTATAATGGTATATAGTGCAGTACCTCCTCAATGTGGGCGGGGTATAGTGGTATATAGTGCAGTGTCTCCTCAGTGTGGACGGGGTATACTGGTATATAGTGCAGTGTCTCCTCAGTGTGGGCGGGGTATAGTGGTATATAGTGCAGTGTCTCCTCAGTGTGGGCGGGGTATAGTGGTATATAGTGCAGTGTCTCCTCAGTGTGGGCGGGGTATAGTGGTATATAGTGCAGTGTCTCCTCAGTGTGGGCGGGGTATAGTGGTATATAGTGCAGTGTCTCCTCAGTGTGGGCGGGGTATAGTGGTATATAGTGTAGTGTCTCCTCAGTGTGGACGGGATATAGTGGTATATAGTGCAGTGTCTCCTCAGTGTGGGCGGGGTATAATTGTATATAGTGTAGTGTCTCCTCAGTGTGGACGGGGTATAGTGGTATATAGTGTAGTGTCTCCTCAGTGTGGGGGGGTATAGTGGTATATAGTGCAGTGTCTCCTCAGTGTGGGCGGGGTATACTGGTATATAGTGCAGTGTCTCCTCAGTGTGGACGGGGTATACTGGTATATAGTGCAGTACCTCCTCAGTGTGGGCGGGGTATAGTGGTATATAGTGCAGTGTCTCCTCAGTGTGGACGGGGTATAGTGGTATATAGTGCAGTGTCTCCTCAGTGTGGGCGGGGTATACTGGTATATAGTGCAGTGTCTTCTCAGTGTGGGCGGGGTATAGTGGTATATAGTGTAGTGTCTCCTCAGTGTGGGCGGGGTATAGTGGTATATAGTGCAGTACCTCCTCAGTGTGGGCGGGGTATAATGGTATATAGTGCAGTGTCTCCTCAGTGTGGGCGGGGTATAGTGGTATATAGTGCAGTACCTCCTCAGTGTGGGCGGGGTATAGTGGTATATAGTGCAGTGTCTCCTCAGTGTGGACGGGGTATAGTGGTATATAGTGCAGTGTCTCCTCAGTGTGGGCGGGGTATACTGGTATATAGTGCAGTGTCTTCTCAGTGTGGGCGGGGTATAGTGGTATATAGTGTAGTGTCTCCTCAGTGTGGGCGGGGTATAGTGGTATATAGTGCAGTGTCTCCTCAGTGTGGGCGGGGTATAGTGGTATATAGTGCAGTACCTCCTCAGTGTGGGCGGGGTATAATGGTATATAGTGCAGTGTCTCCTCAGTGTGGGCGGGGTATAGTGGTATATAGTGCAGTGTCTCCTCAGTGTGGGCGGGGTATACTGGTATATAGTGCAGTGTCTCCTCAGTGTGGGCGGGGTATAGTGGTATATAGTGCAGTACCTCCTCAGTGTGGACGGGGTATAGAGGTATATAGTGCAGTACCTCCTCAGTGTGGACGGGGTATAGAGGTATATAGTGCAGTGTCTCCTCAGTGTGGGCGGGGTATAGTGGTATATAGTGCAGTGTCTCCTCAGTGTGGGCGGGGTATAGTGGTATATAGTGCAGTACCTCCTCAGTGTGGACGGGGTATAGTGGTATATAGTGCAGTGTCTCCTCAGTGTGGACGGGGTATAGTGGTATATAGTGCAGTACCTCCTCAGTGTGGGCGGGGTATAGTGGTATATAGTGCAGTACCTCCTCAGTGTGGACGGGGTATAGTGGTATATAGTGCAGTACCTCCTCAGTGTGGGCGGGGTATACTGGTATATAGTGCAGTGTCTCCTCAGTGTGGGCGGGGTATAGTGGTATATAGTGCAGTGTCTCCTCAGTGTGGGCGGGGTATAGTGGTATATAGTGCAGTGTCTCCTCAGTGTGGGGGGGGTATACTGGTATATAGTGCAGTACCTCCTCAGTGTGGGCGGGGTATAGTGGTATATAGTGTAGTGTCTCCTCAGTGTGGACGGGGTATAGTGGTATATAGTGCAGTATCTCCTCAGTGTGGACGGGGTATAATGGTATATAGTGCAGTGTCTCCTCAGTGAGGACGGGGTATAGTGGTATATAGTGCAGTACCTCCTCAGTGTGGGCGGGGTATAGTGGTATATAGTGCAGTGTCTCCTCAGTGTGGGCGGGGTATAGTGGTATATAGTGCAGTGTCTCCTCAGTGTGGGCGGGGTATACTGGTATATAGTCCAGTACCTCCTCAGTGTGGGCGGGGTATACTGGTATATAGTGCAGTACCTTCTCAGTGTGGGCGGGGTATACTGGTATATAGTGCAGTACCTTCTCAGTGTGGGCGGGGTATACTGGTATATAGTGCAGTACCTTCTCAGTGTGGGCGGGGTATAGTGGAATATAGTGCAGTGTCTCCTCAGTGTGGACGGGGTATAATGGTATATAGTGCAGAACCTCCTCAGTGTGGACGGGGTATACTGGTATATAGTGCAGTACCTCCTCAGTGTGGGCGGGGTATAGTGGTATATAGTGTAGTGTCTCCTCAGTGTGGGCGGGGTATAGTGGTATATAGTGCAGTACCTCCTCAGTGTGGGCGGGGTATAGTGGTATATAGTGCAGTACCTCCTCAGTGTGGACGGGGTATAGTGGTATATAGTGCAGTACCTCCTCAGTGTGGGCGGGGTATAATGGTATATAGTGCAGTACCTCCTCAGTGTGGGCAATGTATAATGGTATATAGTGCAGTACCTCCTCAGTGTGGGCGGGGTATAGTGGTATATAGTGCAGTACCTCCTCAGTGTGGGCGGGGTATAGTGGTATATAGTGTAGTGTCTCCTCACTGTGGGCGGGGTATAGTGGTATATAGTGCAGTGTCTCCTCAGTGTGGGCGGGGTATAGTGGTATATAGTGTAGTGTCTCCTCAGTGTGGGCGGGGTATAATGGTATATAGTGCAGTGTCTCCTCAGTGTGGACGGGGTATAGTGGTATATAGTGCAGTACCTCCTCAGTGTGGGCGGGGTATAATGGTATATAGTGCAGTACCTCCTCAATGTGGGCGGGTTATAATGGTATATAGTGCAGTACCTCCTCAGTTTGGGCGGGGTATAGTGGTATATAGTGTAGTGTCTCCTCAGTGTGGGCGGGGTATAGTGGTATATAGTGCAGTGTCTCCTCAGTGTGGGCGGGGTATAGTGGTATATAGTGCAGTACCTCCTCAGTGTGGGCGGGTTATAATGGTATATAGTGCAGTACCTTCTCAGTGTGGGCGGGGTATACTGGTATATAGTGCAGTACCTCCTCAGTGTGGGCGGGTTATAATGGTATATAGTGCAGTACCTCCTCAGTGTGGGCGGGGTATAATGGTATATAGTGCAGTACCTCATCAGTGTGGGCGGGTTATAATGGTATATAGTGCAGTACCTCCTCAGTGTGGGCGGGGTATAATGGTATATAGTGCAGTACCTCCTCAGTGTGGGCGGGGTATAGTGGTATATAGTGCAGTGTCTCCTCAGTGTGGGCGGGGTATAGTGGTATATAGTGCAGTGTCTCCTCAGTGTGGGCGGGGTATAGTGGTATATAGTGCAGTGTCTCCTCAGTGTGGGCGGGGTATAGTGGTATATAGTGCAGTACCTCCTCAGTGTGGACGGGGTATAGTGGTATATAGTGCAGTACCTCCTCAGTGTGGACGGGGTATAGTGGTATATAGTGCAGTACCTCCTCAGTGTGGGCGGGGTATAGTGGTATATAGTGCAGTGTCTCCTCAGTGTGGGCGGGGTATACTAGTATATAGTGCAGTGTCTCCTCAGTGTGGGCGGGGTATAATGGTATATAGTGCAGTACCTCCTCAGTGTGGGTGGGGTATAGTGGTATATAGTGCAGTACCTCCTCAGTGTGGACAGGGTATAGTGGTATATAGTGCAGTACCTCCTCAGTGTGGGCGGGGTATACTAGTATATAGTGCAGTGTCTCCTCAGTGTGGGCGGGGTATAATGGTATATAGTGCAGTACCTCCTCAGTGTGGGCGGGGTATAGTGGTATATAGTGCAGTGTCTCCTCAGTGTGGGCGGGGTATAATGGTATATAGTGCAGTACCTCCTCAGTGTGGGCAATGTGTAATGGTATATAGTGCAGTACCTCCTCAGTGTGGGCGGGTTATAATGGTATATAGTGCAGTACCTCCTCAGTGTGGACGGGGTATAGTGGTATATAGTGCAGTACCTCTTCAGTGTGGACGGGGTATAGTGGTATATAGTGCAGTGTCTCCTCAGTGTGGGCGGGGTATAGTGGTATATAGTGCAGTACCTCCTCAGTGTGGGCGGGGTATAGTGGTATATAGTGCAGTACCTCCTCAGTGTGGACGGGGTATAGTGGTATATAGTGCAGTACCTCCTCAGTGTGGACGGGGTATAGTGGTATATAGTGCAGTGTCTCCTCAGTGTGGGCGGGGTATAGTGGTATATAGTGTAGTGTCTCCTCAGTGTGGACGGGGTATAGTGGTATATAGTGCAGTGTCTCCTCAGTGTGGGCGGGGTATACTGGTATATAGTGCAGTACCTCCTCAGTGTGGGTGGGGTATACTGGTATATAGTGCAGTGTCTCCTCAGTGTGGGCGGGGTATACTGGTATATAGTGCAGTGTCTCCTCAGTGTGGGCGGGGTATAGTGGTATATAGTGCAGTACCTCCTCAGTGTGGGCGGGGTATAGTGGTATATAGTGCAGTACCTCCTCAGTGTGGGCGGGGTATAGTGGTATATAGTGCAGTGTCTCCTCAGTGTGGGCGGGGTATAATGGTATATAGTGCAGTACCTCCTCAGTGTGGACGGGGTATAATGGTATATAGTGCAGTGTCTCCTCAGTGTGGACGGGGTATAGTGGTATATAGTGCAGTGTCTCCTCAGTGTGGGCGGGGTATAATGGTATATAGTGCAGTGTCTCCTCAGTGTGGGCGGGGTATAATGGTATATAGTGCAGTGTCTCCTCAGTGTGGGCGGGGTATACTGGTATATAGTGCAGTACCTCCTCAGTGTGGACGGGGTATAATGGTATATAGTGCAGTGTCTCCTCAGTGTGGGCGGGGTATAGTGGTATATAGTGCAGTACCTCCTCAGTGTGGGCGGGGTATAGTGGTATATAGTGCAGTACCTCCTCAGTGTGGGCGGGGTATACTGGTATATAGTGCAGTACCTCCTCAGTGTGGGCGGGGTATAGTGGTATATAGTGCAGTACCTCCTCAGTGTGGGCGGGGTATAGTGGTATATAGTGCAGTACCTCCTCAGTGTGGACGGGGTATAGTGGTATATAGTGCAGTACCTCCTCAGTGTGGACGGGGTATAGTGGTATATAGTGCAGTGTCTCCTCAGTGTGGACGGGGTATACTGGTATATAGTGCAGTACCTCCTCAGTGTGGGCGGGGTATACTGGTATATAGTGCAGTACCTCCTCAGTGTGGACGGGGTATAGTGGTATATAGTGCAGTACCTCCTCAGTGTGGGCGGGGTATAGTGGTATATAGTGCAGTACCTCCTCAGTGTGGACGGGGTATAATGGTATATAGTGCAGTGTCTCCTCAGTGTGGGCGGGGTATAGTGGTATATAGTGCAGTACCTCCTCAGTGTGGACGGGGTATAGTGGTATATAGTGTAGTGTCTCCTCAGTGTGGACGGGGTATAGTGGTATATAGTGCAGTACCTCCTCAGTGTGGGCGGGGTATACTGGTAAATAGTGTAGTGTCTCCTCAGTGTGGGCGGGGTATAATGGTATATAGTGCAGTACCTCCTCAGTGTGGGCGGGGTATACTGGTATATAGTGCAGTGTCTCCTCAGTGTGGGCGGGGTATACTGGTATATAGTGCAGTGTCTCCTCAGTGTGGGCGGGGTATACTGGTATATAGTGCAGTACCTCCTCAGTGTGGGCGGGGTATAATGGTATATAGTGCAGTACCTCCTCAGTGTGGACGGGGTATAATTGTATATAGTGCAGTACCTCCTCAGTGTGGACGGGGTATAATGGTATATAGTGCAGTACCTCCTCAGTGTGGGCGGGGTATAGTGGTATATAGTGCAGTATCTCCTCAGTGTGGGCGGGGTATAGTGGTATATAGTGCAGTACCTCCTCAGTGTGGGCGGGGTATAGTGGTATATAGTGCAGTACCTCCTCAGTGTGGGCGGGGTATAGTGGTATATAGTGCAGTACCTCCTCAGTGTGGGCGGGGTATAGTGGTATATAGTGCAGTGTCTCCTCAGTGTGGGCGGGGTATAGTGGTATATAGTGCAGTACCTCCTCAGTGTGGGCGGGGTATAGTGGTATATAGTGCAGTACCTCCTCAGTGTGGGCGGGTATAGTGGTATATAGTGCAGTGTCTCCTCAGTGTGGGCGGGGTATACTGGTATATAGTGCAGTATCTCCTCAGTGTGGGCGGGGTATAGTGGTATATAGTGCAGTACCTCCTCAGTGTGGGCGGGGTATACTGGTATATAGTGCAGTGTCTCCTCAGTGTGGGCGGGGTATAGTGGTATATAGTGCAGTACCTCCTCAGTGTGTTCGGGGTATAGTGGTATATAGTGCAGTACCTCCTCAGTGTGGGCGGGTATAGTGGTATATAGTGCAGTGTCTCCTCAGTGTGGGCGGGGTATACTGGTATATAGTGCAGTATCTCCTCAGTGTGGGCGGGGTATAGTGGTATATAGTGCAGTGTCTCCTCAGTGTGGGCGGGGTATACTGGTATATAGTGCAGTACCTCCTCAGTGTGGGCGGGGTATAGTGGTATATAGTGCAGTGTCTCCTCAGTGTGGACGGGGTATAGTGGTATATAGTGCAGTGTCTCCTCAGTGTGGGCTGGGTATAATGGTATATAGTGCAGTGTCGCCTCAGTGTGGGCGGGGTATACTGGTATATAGTGCAGTACCTCCTCAGTGTGGGCGGGGTATAGTGGTATATAGTGCAGTACCTCCTCAGTGTGGGCGGGGTATAGTGGTATATAGTGCAGTACCTCCTCAGTGTGGACGGGGTATAGTGGTATATAGTGTAGTGTCTCCTCAGTGTGGACGGGGTATAGTGGTATATAGTGCAGTACCTCCTCAGTGTGGGCGGGGTATAGTGGTATATAGTGCAGTACCTCCTCAGTGTGGGCGGGGTATAGTGGTATATAGTGCAGTGTCTCCTCAGTGTGGGCGGGGTATAGTGGTATATAGTGCAGTGTCTCCTCAGTGTGGGCGGGGTATAGTGGTATATAGTGCAGTGTCTCCTCAGTGTGGGCGGGGTATAGTGGTATATAGTGCAGTGTCTCCTCAGTGTAGGCGGGGTATAGTGGTATATAGTGCAGTACCTCCTCAGTGTGGGCGGGGTATAGTGGTATATAGTGCAGTGTCTCCTCAGTGTGGGCGGGGTATAGTGGTATATAGTGCAGTGTCTCCTCAGTGTGGGCGGGGTATACTGGTATATAGTGCAGTGTCTCCTCAGTGTGGGCGGGGTATAGTGGTATATAGTACAGTGTCTCCTCAGTGTGGGCGGGGTATAGTGGTATATAGTGTAGTACCTCCTCAGTGTGGGTGGGGTATAGTGGTATATAGTGCAGTGTCTCCTCAGTGTGGGCGGGGTATACTGGTATATAGTGCAGTACCTCCTCAGTGTGGACGGGGTATAGTGGTATATAGTGCAGTACCTCCTCAGTGTGGACGGGGTATAGTGGTATATAGTGCAGTGTCTCCTCAGTGTGGGCGGGGTATAATGGTATATAGTGCAGTACCTCCTCAGTGTGGGCGGGGTATAGTGGTATATAGTGCAGTGTCTCCTCAGTGTGGGCGGGGTATAGTGGTATATAGTCCAGTACCTCCTCAGTGTGGGCGGGGTATACTGATATATAGTGCAGTGTCTCCTCAGTGTGGGCGGGGTATAGTGGTATATAGTGCAGTGTCTCCTCAGTGTGGGCGGGGTATACTGGTATATAGTGCAGTGTCTCCTCAGTGTGGGCGGGGTATAGTGGTATATAGTGCAGTGTCTCCTCAGTGTGGACGGGGTATAGTGGTATATAGTGCAGTGTCTCCTCAGTGTGGGCGGGGTATACTGGTATATAGTGCAGTGTCTCCTCAGTGTGGGCGGGGTATAGTGGTATATAGTGCAGTACCTCCTCAGTGTGGGCGGGGTATAGTGGTATATAGTGCAGTGTCTCCTCAGTGTGGACGGGGTATAATGGTATATAGTGCAGTGTCTCCTCAGTGTGGGCGGGGTATAGTGGTATATAGTGCAGTACCTCCTCAGTGTGGGCGGGGTATAGTGGTATATAGTGCAGTGTCTCCTCAGTGTGGGGGGGTATAGTGGTATATAGTGTAGTGTCTCCTCAGTGTGGGGGGGTATAGTGGTATATAGTGCAGTGTCTCCTCAGTGTGGGGGGGTATAGTGGTATATAGTGCAGTGTCTCCTCAGTGTGGGGGGGTATAGTGGTATATAGTGCAGTGTCTCCTCAGTGTGGGCGGGGTATAATGGTATATAGTGCAGTGTCTCCTCAGTGTGGGCGGGGTATAGTGGTATATAGTGCAGTTCCTCCTCAGTGTGGGGGGGTATAGTGGTATATAGTGTAGTGT
This sequence comes from Anomaloglossus baeobatrachus, assembly GCF_048569485.1. NCBI lineage: Eukaryota > Metazoa > Chordata > Amphibia > Anura > Aromobatidae > Anomaloglossus > Anomaloglossus baeobatrachus. The sequence continues at coordinate 975,379,377 of NC_134353.1, forward strand.
CTCCTCAGTGTGGGGGGGTATAGTGGTATATAGTGCAGTACCTCCTCAGTGTGGGCGGGTTATAATGGTATATAGTGCAGTACCTCCTCAGTGTGGACGGGGTATAATGGTATATAGTGCAGTACCTCCTCAGTGTGGGCGGGGTATACTGGTATATAGTGCAGTGTCTCCTCAGTGTGGGCGGGGTATACTGGTATATAGTGCAGTGTCTCCTCAGTGTGGGCGGGGTATAGTGGTATATAGTGCAGTACCTCCTCAGTGTGGGCGGGGTATAGTGGTATATAGTGCAGTACCTCCTCAGTGTGGGCGGGGTATAATGGTATATAGTGCAGTGTCTCCTCAGTGTGGGCGGGGTATAGTGGTATATAGTGCAGTGTCTCCTCAGTGTGTGCGGGGTATACTGGTATATAGTGCAGTGTCTCCTCAGTGTGGGCGGGGTATAATGGTATATAGTGCAGTACCTCCTCAGTGTGGGCGGGGTATAGTGGTATATAGTGCAGTACCTCCTCAGTGTGGGCGGGGTATACTGGTATATAGTGCAGTACCTCCTCAGTGTGGGCGGGGTATAGTGGTATATAGTGCAGTGTCTCAGTGTGGGCGGGGTATAGTGGTATATAGTGCAGTACCTCCTCAGTGTGGGCGGGGTATACTGGTATATAGTGCAGTACCTCCTCAGTGTGGGCGGGGTATACTGGTATATAGTGCAGTACCTCCTCAGTGTGGGCGGGGTATACTGGTATATAGTGCAGTACCTCCTCAGTGTGGGCGGGGTATACTGGTATATAGTGCAGTGTCTCAGTGTGGGCGGGGTATAGTGGTATATAGTGCAGTGTCTCCTCAGTGTGGGCGGGGTATACTGGTATATAGTGCAGTGTCTCCTCAGTGTGGGCGGGGTATAGTGGTATATAGTGCAGTGTCTCCTCAGTGTGGGCGGGGTATAGTGGTATATAGTGCAGTGTCTCCTCAGTGTGGGCGGGGTATACTGGTATATAGTGCAGTACCTCCTCAGTGTGGACGGGGTATAGTGGTATATAGTCCAGTACCTCCTCAGTGTGGGCGGGGTATACTGATATATAGTGCAGTGTCTCCTCAGTGTGGGCGGGGTATAGTGGTATATAGTGCAGTGTCTCCTCAGTGTGGGCGGGGTATAGTGGTATATAGTGCAGTGTCTCCTCAGTGTAGGCGGGGTATAGTGGTATATAGTGCAGTACCTCCTCAGTGTGGGCGGGGTATAGTGGTATATAGTGCAGTGTCTCCTCAGTGTGGGCGGGGTATAGTGGTATATAGTGCAGTACCTCCTCAGTGTGGGCGGGGTATAGTGGTATATAGTGCAGTGTCTCCTCAGTGTGGGCGGGGTATAATGGTATATAGTGCAGTGTCTCCTCAGTGTGGACGGGGTATAGTGGTATATAGTGCAGTGTCTCCTCAGTGTGGGCGGGGTATACTGGTATATAGTCCAGTACCTCCTCAGTGTGGGCGGGGTATAGTGGTATATAGTGCAGTGTCTCCTCAGTGTGGGCGGGGTATACTGGTATATAGTGCAGTGTCTCCTCAGTGTGGGCGGGGTATAGTGGTATATAGTGCAGTACCTCCTCAGTGTGGGCGGGGTATAGTGGTATATAGTGCAGTACCTCCTCAGTGTGGGCGGGGTATAGTGGTATATAGTGCAGTACCTCCTCAGTGTGGGCGGGGTATAATGGTATATAGTGCAGTACCTCCTCAGTGTGGGCGGGGTATACTGGTATATAGTGCAGTGTCTCCTCAGTGTGGGCGGGGTATACTGGTATATAGTGCAGTACCTCCTCAGTGTGGACGGGGTATACTGGTATATAGTGCAGTGTCTCCTCAGTGTGGGTGGGGTATAGTGGTATATAGTGCAGTGTCTCCTCACTCAGTGTGGGCGGGGTATAGTGGTATATAGTGCAGTATCTCCTCAGTGTGGACGGGGTATAGTGGTATATAGTGCAGTACCTCCTCAGTGTGGGCGGGGTATAGTGGAATATAGTGCAGTACCTCCTCAGTGTGGGCGGGGTATAGTGGTATATAGTGCAGTGTCTCCTCAGTGTGGGCGGGGTATACTGGTATATAGTCCAGTACCTCCTCAGTGTGGGCGGGGTATAGTGGTATATAGTGCAGTGTCTCCTCAGTGTGGGCGGGGTATACTGGTATATAGTCCAGTACCTCCTCAGTGTGGACGGGGTATAGTGGTATATAGTGCAGTGTCTCCTCAGTGTGGGCGGGGTATAGTGGTATATAGTGCAGTGTCTCCTCAGTGTGGGCGGGGTATAGTGGTATATAGTGCAGTGTCTCCTCAGTGTGGCGGGGTATAATGGTATATAGTGCAGTGTCTCCTCAGTGTGGGCGGGTATAGTGGTATATAGTGCAGTACCTCCTCAGTGTGGGCGGGGTATAGTGGTATATAGTGCAGTACCTCCTCAGTGTGGGCGGGGTATAGTGGAATATAGTGCAGTACCTCCTCAGTGTGGGCGGGGTATAGTGGTATATAGTGCAGTGTCTCCTCAGTGTGGGCGGGGTATAGTGGAATATAGTGCAGTACCTCCTCAGTGTGGGCGGGGTATAGTGGTATATAGTGCAGTGTCTCCTCAGTGTGGGCGGGGTATACTGGTATATAGTCCAGTACCTCCTCAGTGTGGACGGGGTATAGTGGTATATAGTGCAGTGTCTCCTCAGTGTGGGCGGGGTATAGTGGTATATAGTGCAGTGTCTCCTCAGTGTGGGCGGGGTATAGTGGTATATAGTGCAGTGTCTCCTCAGTGTGGCGGGGTATAGTGGTATATAGTGCAGTGTCTCCTCAGTGTGGACGGGGTATAGTGGTATATAGTGCAGTACCTCCTCAGTGTGGACGGGGTATAGAGGTATATAGTGCAGTGTCTCCTCAGTGTGGGCGGGGTATACTGGTATATAGTGCAGTGTCTCCTCAGTGTGGGCGGGGTATACTGATATATAGTGCAGTGTCTCCTCAGTGTGGGCGTGGTATAGTGGTATATAGTGCAGTGTCTCCTCAGTGTGGGCGGGGTATACTGGTATATAGTGCAGTGTCTCCTCAGTGTGGGCGGGGTATAGTGGTATATAGTGCAGTACCTCCTCAGTGTGGGCGGGGTATAGTGGTATATAGTGCAGTGTCTCCTCAGTGTGGGCGGGGTATAATGGTATATAGTGCAGTGTCTCCTCAGTGTGGACGGGGTATACTGGTGTATATAGTGCAGTACCTCCTCAGTGTGGGCGGGGTATACTGGTATATAGTGCAGTACCTCCTCAGTGTGGACGGGGTATAGTGGTATATAGTGCAGTACCTCCTCAGTGTGGGCGGGGTATACTGGTATATATTGCAGTACCTCCTCAGTGTGGACGGGGTATAGTGGTATATAGTGTAGTGTCTCCTCAGTGTGGACGGGGTATAGTGGTATATAGTGCAGTGTCTCCTCAGTGTGGGCGGGGTATAGTGGTATATAGTGCAGTGTCTCCTCAGTGTGGGCGGGGTATAATGGTATATAGTGCAGTACCTCCTCAGTGTGGACGGGGTATAGTGGTATATAGTGCAGTGTCTCCTCAGTGTGGGCGGGGTATAGTTGAATATAGTGCAGTACCTCCTCAGTGTGGACGGGGTATAATGGTATATAGTGCAGTGTCTCCTCAGTGTGGACGGGGTATACTGGTGTATATAGTGCAGTACCTCCTCAGTGTGGGCGGGGTATACTGGTATATAGTGCAGTACCTCCTCAGTGTGGACGGGGTATAATTGTATATAGTGCAGTACCTCCTCAGTGTGGGCGGGGTATACTGGTATATAGTGCAGTACCTCCTCAGTGTGGACGGGGTATAGTGGTATATAGTGCAGTGTCTCCTCAGTGTGGGCGGGGTATAATGGTATATAGTGCAGTACCTCCTCAGTGTGGGCGGGGTATAGTGGTATATAGTGCAGTACCTCCTCAGTGTGGGCGGGGTATAGTGGTATATAGTGCAGTGTCTCCTCAGTGTGGGCGGGGTATAATGGTATATAGTGCAGTGTCTCCTCAGTGTGGACGGGGTATACTGGTGTATATAGTGCAGTACCTCCTCAGTGTGGGCGGGGTATACTGGTATATAGTGCAGTACCTCCTCAGTGTGGACGGGGTATAATTGTATATAGTGCAGTACCTCCTCAGTGTGGGCGGGGTATACTGGTATATAGTGCAGTACCTCCTCAGTGTGGACGGGGTATAGTGGTATATAGTGCAGTGTCTCCTCAGTGTGGGCGGGGTATAATGGTATATAGTGCAGTACCTCCTCAGTGTGGGCGGGGTATAGTGGTATATAGTGCAGTACCTCCTCAGTGTGGGCGGGGTATAGTGGTATATAGTGCAGTACCTCCTCAGTGTGGACGGGGTATAGTGGTATATAGTGCAGTACCTCCTCAGTGTGGACGGGATATAGTGGAATATAGTGCAGTGTCTCCTCAGTGTGGGCGGGGTATAGTGGTATATAGTGCAGTACCTCCTCAGTGTGGACGGGGTATAGTGGTATATAGTGCAGTACCTCCTCAGTGTGGGCGGGGTATAGTGGTATATAGTGTAGTGTCTCCTCAGTGTGGGCGGGGTATAGTGGTATATAGTGCAGTGTCTCCTCAGTGTGGACGGGGTATAGTGGTATATAGTGCAGTGTCTCCTCAGTGTGGGCGGGGTATACTGGTATATAGTGCAGTGTCTCCTCAGTGTGGGCGGGGTATAGTGGTATATAGTGCAGTACCTCCTCAGTGTGGGCGGGGTATAGTGGTATATAGTGCAGTGTCTCCTCAGTGTGGACGGGGTATAATGGTATATAGTGCAGTGTCTCCTCAGTGTGGGCGGGGTATAGTGGTATATAGTGCAGTACCTCCTCAGTGTGGGCGGGGTATAGTGGTATATAGTGCAGTGTCTCCTCAGTGTGGGGGGGTATAGTGGTATATAGTGTAGTGTCTCCTCAGTGTGGGGGGGTATAGTGGTATATAGTGCAGTGTCTCCTCAGTGTGGGGGGGTATAGTGGTATATAGTGTAGTGTCTCCTCAGTGTGGACGGGGTATAGTGGTATATAGTCCAGTACCTCCTCAGTGTGGGCGGGGTATAGTGGTATATAGTGCAGTGTCTCCTCAGTGTGGACGGGGTATAGTGGTATATAGTGCAGTGTCTCCTCAGTGTGGGCGGGGTATAGTGGTATATAGTGCAGTACCTCCTCAGTGTGGGCGGGGTATACTGGTATATAGTGCAGTGTCTCCTTAGTGTGGGCGGGGTATAGTGGTATATAGTGCAGTACCTCCTCAGTGTGGGCGGGGTATAGTGGTATATAGTGCAGTACCTCCTCAGTGTGGGCGGGGTATAATGGTATATAGTGCAGTGTCTCCTCAGTGTGGGCGGGGTATAATTGTATATAGTGCAGTGTCTCCTCAGTGTGGGCGGGGTATAGTGGTATATAGTGCAGTGTCTCCTCAGTGTGGGCGGGGTATACTGGTATATAGTGCAGTGTCTCCTCAGTGTGGGCGGGGTATAATGGTATATAGTGCAGTACCTCCTCAGTGTGGGCGGGGTATAGTGGTATATAGTGCAGTACCTCCTCAGTGTGGGCGGGGTATAGTGGTATATAGTGCAGTGTCTCCTCAGTGTGGGCGGGGTATACTGGTATATAGTGCAGTGTCTCCTCAGTGTGAGCGGGGTATAGTGGTATATAGTGCAGTGTCTCCTCAGTGTGGGCGGGGTATAGTGGTATATAGTGCAGTACCTCCTCAGTGTGGGCGGGGTATAGTGGTATATAGTGCAGTGTCTCCTCAGTGTGGGCGGGGTATAGTGGTATATAGTGCAGTACCTCCTCAGTGTGGGCGGGGTATAGTGGTATATAGTGCAGTGTCTCCTCAGTGTGGACGGGGTATAGTGGTATATAGTGCAGTGTCTCCTCAGTGTGGACGGGGTATAGTGGTATATAGTGCAGTGTCTCCTCAGTGTGGGCGGGGTATACTGGTATATAGTGCAGTGTCTCCTCAGTGTGGGCGGGGTATAATTGTATATAGTGTAGTGTCTCCTCAGTGTGGGCGGGGTATAGTGGTATATAGTGCAGTGTCTCCTCAGTGTGGGCGGGGTATACTGGTATATAGTGCAGTACCTCCTCAGTGTGGACGGGGTATAGTGGTATATAGTGTAGTGTCTCCTCAGTGTGGGCGGGGTATAATGGTATATAGTGCAGTACCTCCTCAGTGTGGACGGGGTATAGTGGTATATAGTGCAGTACCTCCTCAGTGTGGGCGGGGTATACTGGTATATAGTGCAGTACCTCCTCAGTGTGGACGGGGTATAGTGGTATATAGTGCAGTGTCTCCTCAGTGTGGGCGGGGTATAATGGTATATAGTGCAGTACCTCCTCAGTGTGGGCGGGGTATAGTGGTATATAGTGCAGTACCTCCTCAGTGTGGGCGGGGTATAGTGGTATATAGTGCAGTACCTCCTCAGTGTGGACGGGGTATAGTGGTATATAGTGCAGTACCTCCTCAGTGTGGACGGGATATAGTGGAATATAGTGCAGTGTCTCCTCAGTGTGGGCGGGGTATAGTGGTATATAGTGCAGTACCTCCTCAGTGTGGACGGGGTATAGTGGTATATAGTGCAGTACCTCCTCAGTGTGGGCGGGGTATAGTGGTATATAGTGTAGTGTCTCCTCAGTGTGGGCGGGGTATAGTGGTATATAGTGCAGTGTCTCCTCAGTGTGGACGGGGTATAGTGGTATATAGTGCAGTGTCTCCTCAGTGTGGGCGGGGTATACTGGTATATAGTGCAGTGTCTCCTCAGTGTGGGCGGGGTATAGTGGTATATAGTGCAGTACCTCCTCAGTGTGGGCGGGGTATAGTGGTATATAGTGCAGTGTCTCCTCAGTGTGGACGGGGTATAATGGTATATAGTGCAGTGTCTCCTCAGTGTGGGCGGGGTATAGTGGTATATAGTGCAGTACCTCCTCAGTGTGGGCGGGGTATAGTGGTATATAGTGCAGTGTCTCCTCAGTGTGGGGGGGTATAGTGGTATATAGTGTAGTGTCTCCTCAGTGTGGGGGGGTATAGTGGTATATAGTGCAGTGTCTCCTCAGTGTGGGGGGGTATAGTGGTATATAGTGTAGTGTCTCCTCAGTGTGGACGGGGTATAGTGGTATATAGTCCAGTACCTCCTCAGTGTGGGCGGGGTATAGTGGTATATAGTGCAGTACCTCCTCAGTGTGGGCGGGGTATAGTGGTATATAGTGCAGTGTCTCCTCAGTGTGGACGGGGTATAGTGGTATATAGTGCAGTGTCTCCTCAGTGTGGGCGGGGTATAGTGGTATATAGTGCAGTACCTCCTCAGTGTGGGCGGGGTATACTGGTATATAGTGCAGTGTCTCCTTAGTGTGGGCGGGGTATAGTGGTATATAGTGCAGTACCTCCTCAGTGTGGGCGGGGTATAGTGGTATATAGTGCAGTACCTCCTCAGTGTGGGCGGGGTATAATGGTATATAGTGCAGTGTCTCCTCAGTGTGGGCGGGGTATAATTGTATATAGTGCAGTGTCTCCTCAGTGTGGGCGGGGTATAGTGGTATATAGTGCAGTGTCTCCTCAGTGTGGGCGGGGTATACTGGTATATAGTGCAGTGTCTCCTCAGTGTGGGCGGGGTATAATGGTATATAGTGCAGTACCTCCTCAGTGTGGGCGGGGTATAGTGGTATATAGTGCAGTACCTCCTCAGTGTGGGCGGGGTATAGTGGTATATAGTGCAGTGTCTCCTCAGTGTGGGCGGGGTATACTGGTATATAGTGCAGTGTCTCCTCAGTGTGAGCGGGGTATAGTGGTATATAGTGCAGTGTCTCCTCAGTGTGGGCGGGGTATAGTGGTATATAGTGCAGTACCTCCTCAGTGTGGGCGGGGTATACTGGTATATAGTGCAGTGTCTCCTCAGTGTGAGCGGGGTATAGTGGTATATAGTGCAGTGTCTCCTCAGTGTGGGCGGGGTATACTGGTATATAGTGCAGTGTCTCCTCAGTGTGAGCGGGGTATAGTGGTATATAGTGCAGTGTCTCCTCAGTGTGGGCGGGGTATAATGGTATATAGTGCAGTACCTCCTCAGTGTGGGCGGGGTATAGTGGTATATAGTGCAGTGTCTCCTCAGTGTGGACGGGGTATAGTGGTATATAGTGCAGTGTCTCCTCAGTGTGGACGGGGTATAGTGGTATATAGTGCAGTGTCTCCTCAGTGTGGGCGGGGTATACTGGTATATAGTGCAGTGTCTCCTCAGTGTGGGCGGGGTATAATTGTATATAGTGTAGTGTCTCCTCAGTGTGGGCGGGGTATAGTGGTATATAGTGCAGTGTCTCCTCAGTGTGGGCGGGGTATACTGGTATATAGTGCAGTACCTCCTCAGTGTGGACGGGGTATAGTGGTATATAGTGTAGTGTCTCCTCAGTGTGGGCGGGGTATAATGGTATATAGTGCAGTACCTCCTCAGTGTGGACGGGGTATAGTGGTATATAGTGCAGTACCTCCTCAGTGTGGGCGGGGTATAGTGGTATATAGTGCAGTGTCTCCTCAGTGTGGGCGGGGTATAGTGGTATATAGTGCAGTACCTCCTCAGTGTGGGCGGGGTATAGTGGTATATAGTGCAGTGTCTCCTCAGTGTGGGCGGGGTATAGTGGTATATAGTGCAGTGTCTCCTCAGTGTGGGCGGGGTATAGTGGTATATAGTGTAGTACCTCCTCAGTGTGGGCAGGGTATAGTGGTATATAGTGTAGTGTCTCCTCAGTGTGGGCGGGGTATAATGGTATATAGTGCAGTACCTCCTCAGTGTGGACGGGGTATAGTGGTATATAGTGCAGTACCTCCTCAGTGTGGACGGGGTATAGAGGTATATAGTGCAGTACCTCCTCAGTGTGGGCTGGGTATAGTGGTATATAGTGCAGTGTCTCCTCAGTGTGGGCGGGGTATAGTGGTATATAGTGCAGTGTCTCCTCAGTGTGGACGGGGTATAGTGGTATATAGTCCAGTACCTCCTCAGTGTGGGCGGGGTATAGTGGTATATAGTGCAGTGTCTCCTCAGTGTGGACGGGGTATAGTGGTATATAGTGCAGTGTCTCCTCAGTGTGGGCGGGGTATAGTGGCATATAGTGCAGTGTCTCCTCAGTGTGGGCGGGGTATAGTGGTATATAGTGCAGTACCTCCTCAGTGTGGGCGGGGTATAGTGGTATATAGTGTAGGGTCTCCTCAGTGTGGACGGGGTATAGTGGAATATAGTGCAGTACCTCCTCAGTGTGGGCGGGGTATAGTGGTATATAGTGCAGTGTCTCCTCAGTGTGGACGGGGTATAATGGTATATAGTGCAGTACCTCCTCAGTGTGGGCGGGGTATAGTGGTATATAGTGCAGTACCTCCTCAGTGTGGGCGGGGTATAGTGGTATATAGTGTAGTGTCTCCTCAGTGTGGGCGGGGTATAGTGGTATATAGTGCAGTGTCTCCTCAGTGTGGGCGGGGTATAGTGGTATATAGTGTAGTGTCTCCTCAGTGTGGGCGGGGTATAGTGGTAGATAGTGCAGTGTCTCCTCAGTGTGGGCGGGGTATAGTGGAATATAGTGCAGTATCTCCTCAGTGTGGATGGGGTATAGTGGTATATAGTGCAGTACCTCCTCAGTGTGGACGGTGTATAGTGGTATATAGTGCAGTACCTCCTCAGTGTGGGCGGGGTATACTGGTATATAGTGCAGTACCTCCTCAGTGTGGACGGGGTATAGTGGTATATAGTGCAGTGTCTCCTCAGTGTGGGGGGGGTATAGTGGTATATAGTGCAGTGTCTCCTCAGTGTGGGGGGGGTATAATGGTATATAGTGCAGTGTCTCCTCAGTGTGGGCGGGGTATAGTGGTATATAGTGCAGTACCTCCTCAGTGTGGACGGGGTATACTGGTATATAGTGCAGTGTCTCCTTAGTGTGGACGGGGTATAATGGTATATAGTGCAGTGTCTCCTCAGTGTGGGGGGGGTATAGTGGTATATAGTGCAGTGTCTCCTCAGTGTGGGGGGGGTATAATGGTATATAGTGCAGTGTCTCCTCAGTGTGGGCGTGGTATAGTGGTATATAGTGCAGTACCTCCTCAGTGTGGGCGGGGTATACTGGTATATAGTGCAGTACCTCCTCAGTGTGGGCGGGGTATACTGGTATATAGTGCAGTACCTCCTCAGTGTGGACGGGGTATAGTGGTATATAGTGCAGTGTCTCCTCAGTGTGGGGGGGTATAGTGGTATATAGTGCAGTACCTCCTCAGTGTGGACGGGGTATACTGGTATATAGTGCAGTGTCTCCTCAGTGTGGACGGGGTATAATGGTATATAGTGCAGTGTCTCCTCAGTGTGGGGGGGGTATAGTGGTATATAGTGCAGTACCTCCTCAGTGTGGGCGGGGTATACTGGTATATAGTGCAGTACCTCCTCAGTGTGGACGGGGTATAGTGGTATATAGTGCAGTGTCTCCTCAGTGTGGACGGGGTATAGTGGTATATAGTGCAGTACCTCCTCAGTGTGGGCGGGGTATAGTGGTATATAGTGCAGTACCTCCTCAGTGTGGGCGGGGTATAGTGGTATATAGTGCAGTACCTCCTCAGTGTGGGCGGGGTATAGTGGTATATAGTGCAGTACCTCCTCAGTGTGGGCGGGGTATAGTGGTATATAGTGCAGTACCTCCTCAGTGTGGGCGGGGTATAGTGGTATATAGTGCAGTGTCTCCTCAGTGTGGGCGGGGTATACTGGTTTATAGTGCAGTGTCTCCTCAGTGTGGGCGGGGTATAGTGGTATATAGTGCAGTACCTCCTCAGTGTGGGCGGGGTATAGTGGTATATAGTGCAGTGTCTCCTCAGTGTGGGCGGGGTATACTGGTTTATAGTGCAGTGTCTCCTCAGTGTGGGCGGGGTATAGTGGTATATAGTGCAGTACCTCCTCAGTGTGGACGGGGTATAGTGGTATATAGTGCAGTACCTCCTCAGTGTGGGCGGGGTATAGTGGTATATAGTGCAGTGTCTCCTCAGTGTGGGCGGGGTATAATGGTATATAGTGCAGTACCTCCTCAGTGTGGGCGGGGTATAGTGGTATATAGTGCAGTGTCTCCTCAGTGTGGACGGGGTATAGTGGTATATAGTGCAGTACCTCCTCAGTGTGGGCGGGGTATACTGGTATATAGTGCAGTACCTCCTCAGTGTGGGCGGGGTATACTGGTATATAGTGCAGTACCTCCTCAGTGTGGACGGGGTATAGTGGTATATAGTGCAGTACCTCCTCAGTGTGGACGGGGTATAGTGGTATATAGTGCAGTACCTCCTCAGTGTGGGCGGGGTATAGTGGTATATAGTGCAGTGTCTCCTCAGTGTGGGCGGGGTATACTGGTATATAGTGCAGTACCTCCTCAGTGTGGGCGGGGTATAATGGTATATAGTGCAGTGTCTCCTCAGTGTGGGCGGGGTATAGTGGTATATAGTGCAGTGTCTCCTCAGTGTGGACGGGGTATAGTGGTATATAGTGCAGTACCTCCTCAGTGTGGGCGGGGTATAGTGGTATATAGTGCAGTACCTCCTCAGTGTGGGCGGGGTATAGTGGTATATAGTGTAGTGTCTCCTCAGTGTGGACGGGGTATAGTGGTATATAGTGCAGTGTCTCCTCAGTGTGGGCGGGGTATACTGGTATATAGTGCAGTACCTCCTCAGTGTGGGCGGGGTATAATGGTATATAGTGCAGTACCTCCTCAGTGTGGGCGGGGTATAGTGGTATATAGTGCAGTGTCTCCTCAGTGTGGACGGGGTATAGTGGTATATAGTGCAGTACCTCCTCAGTGTGGGCGGGGTATAGTGGTATATAGTGTAGTGTCTCCTCAGTGTGGGCGGGGTATAGTGGTATATAGTGCAGTGTCTCCTCAGTGTGGGCGGGGTATAGTGGTATATAGTGCAGTGTCTCCTCAGTGTGGGCGGGGTATAGTGGTATATAGTGCAGTGTCTCCTCAGTGTGGGCGGGGTATAGTGGTATATAGTGCAGTACCTCCTCAGTGTGGACGGGGTATAGTGGTATATAGTGCAGTGTCTCCTCAGTGTGGGCGGGGTATACTGGTATATAGTGCAGTACCTCCTCAGTGTGGACGGGGTATAGTGGTATATAGTGCAGTGTCTCCTCAGTGTGGGCGGGGTATAGTGGTATATAGTGCAGTACCTCCTCAGTGTGGGCGGGGTATAGTGGTATATAGGGCAGTACCTCCTCAGTGTGGGCGAGGTATAGTGGTATATAGTGCAGTGTCTCCTCAGTGTGGGCGGGGTATAGTGGTATATAGTGCAGTACCTCCTCAGTGTGGACGGGGTATAGTGGTATATAGTGCAGTGTCTCCTCAGTGTGGACGGGGTATAGTGGTATATAGTGTAGTGTCTCCTCAGTGTGGACGGGGTATAGTGGTATATAGTGCAGTACCTCCTCAGTGTGGGCGGGGTATAGTGGTATATAGTGCAGTGTCTCCTCAGTGTGGGCGGGGTATAGTGGTATATAGTGCAGTACCTCCTCAGTGTGGCGGGGTATAGTGGTATATAGTTCAGTACCTCCTCAGTGTGGACGGGATATAAGGGTATATAGTGCAGTGTCTCCTCAGTGTGGGCGGGGTATAATTGTATATAGTGCAGTGTCTCCTCAGTGTGGGCGGGGTATAGTGGTATATAGTGCAGTGTCTCCTCAGTGTGGGCGGGGTATAGTGGTATATAGTGCAGTGTCTCCTCAGTGTGGGCGGAGTATAATGGTATATAGTGCAGTACCTCCTTAGTGTGGGCGGGGTATACTGGTATATAGTCCAGTACCTCCTCAGTGTGGGCGGGGTATAGTGGTATATAGTTCAGTACCTCCTCAGTGTGGAGGAGATATAGTGGTATATAGTGCAGTACCTCCTCAGTGTGGACGGGGTATAGTGGTATATAGTGCAGTACCTCCTCAGTGTGGACGGGGTATAGTGGTATATAGTGCAGTACCTCCTCAGTGTGGGCGGGGTATAGTGGTATATAGTGCAGTGTCTCCTCAGTGTGGGCGGGGTATAATGGTATATAGTGCAGTACCTCCTCAGTGTGGGCGGGGTATAATGGTATATCGTGCAGTACCTCCTCAGTGTGGACGGGGTATAGTGGTATATAGTGCAGTACCTCCTCAGTGTGGGCGGGGTATAATGGTATATAGTGCAGTGTCTCCTCAGTGTGGGCGGGGTATAATGGTATATAGTGCAGTACCTCCTCAGTGTGGGCGGGGTATAATGGTATATCGTGCAGTGTCTCCTAAGTGTGGACGGGGTATAGTGGTATATAGTGCAGTACCTCCTCAGTGTGGGCGGGGTATAATGGTATATAGTGCAGTGTCTCCTCAGTGTGGACGGGGTATAGTGGTATATAGTGCAGTGTCTCCTCAGTGTGGACGGGGTATAGTGGTATATAGTGCAGTACCTCCTCAGTGTGGGCGGGGTATAGTGGTATATAGTGCAGTACCTCCTCAGTGTGGACGGGGTATAGTGGTATATAGTGCAGTACCTCCTCAGTGTGGGCGGGGTATAGTGGTATATAGTGCAGTACCTCCTCAGTGTGGACGGGGTATAGTGGTATATAGTGCAGTACCTCCTCAGTGTGGGCGGGGTATAGTGGTATATAGTGCAGTGTCTCCTCAGTGTGGGCGGGGTATACTGGTATATAGTGCAGTGTCTCCTCAGTGTGGACTGGGTATAGTGGTATATAGTGCAGTGTCTCCTCAGTGTGGGCGGGGTATAGTGGTATATAGTGCAGTACCTCCTCAGTGTGGGCGGGGTATAGTGGTATATAGTGCAGTACCTCCTCAGTGTGGGCGGGGTATAGTGTTATATAGTGCAGTGTCTCCTCAGTGTGGGCGGGGTATAGTGGTATATAGTGCAGTACCTCCTCAGTGTGGACGGGGTATAGTGGTATATAGTGCAGTGTCTCCTCAGTGTGGGCGGGGTATAATGGTATATAGTGCAGTGTCTCCTCAGTGTGGGTGGGGTATAATGGTATATAGTGCAGTATCTCCTCAGTGTGGGCGGGGTATAGTGGTATATAGTGCAGTACCTCCTCAGTGTGGACGGGGTATAGTGGTATATAGTGCAGTACCTCCTCAGTGTGGGCGGGGTATAGTGGTATATAGTGCAGTACCTCCTCAGTGTGGGCGGAGTGTACTGGTATATAGTGCAGTACCTCCTCAGTGTGGGCGGGGTATAGTGGTATATAGTGCAGTACATCCTCAGTGTGGGGGGGGTATAGTGGTATATAGTGCAGTACCTCCTCAGTGTGGACGGGGTATACTGGTATATAGTGCAGTGTCTCCTCAGTGTGGGGGGGGTATAGTGGTATATAGTGCAGTACCTCCTCAGTGTGGACGGGGTATAGTGGTATATAGTGCAGTGTCTCCTCAGTGTGGGCGGGGTATAGTGGTATATAGTGCAGTACCTCCTCAGTGTGGGCGGGGTATAGTGGTATATAGGGCAGTACCTCCTCAGTGTGGGCGAGGTATAGTGGTATATAGTGCAGTGTCTCCTCAGTGTGGGCGGGGTATAGTGGTATATAGTGCAGTACCTCCTCAGTGTGGACGGGGTATAGTGGTATATAGTGCAGTGTCTCCTCAGTGTGGACGGGGTATAGTGGTATATAGTGTAGTGTCTCCTCAGTGTGGACGGGGTATAGTGGTATATAGTGCAGTACCTCCTCAGTGTGGGCGGGGTATAGTGGTATATAGTGCAGTGTCTCCTCAGTGTGGGCGGGGTATAGTGGTATATAGTGCAGTACCTCCTCAGTGTGGCGGGGTATAGTGGTATATAGTTCAGTACCTCCTCAGTGTGGACGGGATATAAGGGTATATAGTGCAGTGTCTCCTCAGTGTGGGCGGGGTATAATTGTATATAGTGCAGTGTCTCCTCAGTGTGGGCGGGGTATAGTGGTATATAGTGCAGTGTCTCCTCAGTGTGGGCGGGGTATAGTGGTATATAGTGCAGTGTCTCCTCAGTGTGGGCGGAGTATAATGGTATATAGTGCAGTACCTCCTTAGTGTGGGCGGGGTATACTGGTATATAGTCCAGTACCTCCTCAGTGTGGGCGGGGTATAGTGGTATATAGTTCAGTACCTCCTCAGTGTGGAGGAGATATAGTGGTATATAGTGCAGTACCTCCTCAGTGTGGACGGGGTATAGTGGTATATAGTGCAGTACCTCCTCAGTGTGGACGGGGTATAGTGGTATATAGTGCAGTACCTCCTCAGTGTGGGCGGGGTATAGTGGTATATAGTGCAGTGTCTCCTCAGTGTGGGCGGGGTATAATGGTATATAGTGCAGTACCTCCTCAGTGTGGGCGGGGTATAATGGTATATCGTGCAGTACCTCCTCAGTGTGGACGGGGTATAGTGGTATATAGTGCAGTACCTCCTCAGTGTGGGCGGGGTATAATGGTATATAGTGCAGTGTCTCCTCAGTGTGGGCGGGGTATAATGGTATATAGTGCAGTACCTCCTCAGTGTGGGCGGGGTATAATGGTATATCGTGCAGTGTCTCCTAAGTGTGGACGGGGTATAGTGGTATATAGTGCAGTACCTCCTCAGTGTGGGCGGGGTATAATGGTATATAGTGCAGTGTCTCCTCAGTGTGGACGGGGTATAGTGGTATATAGTGCAGTGTCTCCTCAGTGTGGACGGGGTATAGTGGTATATAGTGCAGTACCTCCTCAGTGTGGGCGGGGTATAGTGGTATATAGTGCAGTACCTCCTCAGTGTGGACGGGGTATAGTGGTATATAGTGCAGTACCTCCTCAGTGTGGGCGGGGTATAGTGGTATATAGTGCAGTACCTCCTCAGTGTGGACGGGGTATAGTGGTATATAGTGCAGTACCTCCTCAGTGTGGGCGGGGTATAGTGGTATATAGTGCAGTGTCTCCTCAGTGTGGGCGGGGTATACTGGTATATAGTGCAGTGTCTCCTCAGTGTGGACTGGGTATAGTGGTATATAGTGCAGTGTCTCCTCAGTGTGGGCGGGGTATAGTGGTATATAGTGCAGTACCTCCTCAGTGTGGGCGGGGTATAGTGGTATATAGTGCAGTACCTCCTCAGTGTGGGCGGGGTATAGTGTTATATAGTGCAGTGTCTCCTCAGTGTGGGCGGGGTATAGTGGTATATAGTGCAGTACCTCCTCAGTGTGGACGGGGTATAGTGGTATATAGTGCAGTGTCTCCTCAGTGTGGGCGGGGTATAATGGTATATAGTGCAGTGTCTCCTCAGTGTGGGTGGGGTATAATGGTATATAGTGCAGTATCTCCTCAGTGTGGGCGGGGTATAGTGGTATATAGTGCAGTACCTCCTCAGTGTGGACGGGGTATAGTGGTATATAGTGCAGTACCTCCTCAGTGTGGGCGGGGTATAGTGGTATATAGTGCAGTACCTCCTCAGTGTGGGCGGAGTGTACTGGTATATAGTGCAGTACCTCCTCAGTGTGGGCGGGGTATAGTGGTATATAGTGCAGTACATCCTCAGTGTGGGGGGGGTATAGTGGTATATAGTGCAGTACCTCCTCAGTGTGGACGGGGTATACTGGTATATAGTGCAGTGTCTCCTCAGTGTGGGGGGGGTATAGTGGTATATAGTGCAGTACCTCCTCAGTGTGGGCGGAGTGTACTGGTATATAGTGCAGTACCTCCTCAGTGTGGGCGGGGTATAGTGGTATATAGTGCAGTACATCCTCAGTGTGGGGGGGGTATAGTGGTATATAGTGCAGTACCTCCTCAGTGTGGGCGGGGTATACTGGTATATAGTGCAGTGTCTCCTCAGTGTGGGGGGGGTATAGTGGTATATAGTGTAGTGTCTCCTCAGTGTGGGCGGGGTATACTGGTATATAGTGCAGTGTCTCCTCAGTGTGGGCGGGGTATACTGGTATATAGTGCAGTGTCTCTTCAGTGTGGGCGGGGTATAATGGTATATATAGTGCAGTATCTCCTCAGTGTGGGCGGGGTATAGTGGTATATAGTGCAGTACCTCCTCAGTGTGGGCGGGGTATAGTGGTATATAGTGCAGTACCTCCTCAGTGTGGGCGGGGTATAGTGGTATATAGTGCAGTGTCTCCTCAGTGTGGGCGGGGTATACTGGTATATAGTGCAGTACCTCCTCAGTGTGGGCGGGGTATAGTGGTATATAGTGCAGTGTCTCCTCAGTGTGGACGGGGTATACTGGTTTATAGTGTAGTGTCTCCTCAGTGTGGGCGCGGTATAGTGGTATATAGTGCAGTGTCTCCTCAGTGTGGGCGGGGTATAGTGGTATATAGTGCAGTGTCTCCTCAGTGTGGGCGGGGTATAGTGGTATATAGTGCAGTGTCTCCTCAGTGTGGACGGGGTATAGTGGTATATAGTGCAGTGTCTCCTCAGTGTGGGCGCGGTATAGTGGTATATAGTGCAGTGTCTCCTCAGTGTGGGCGGGGTATAGTGGTATATAGTGCAGTGTCTCCTCAGTGTGGGCGGGGTATAGTGGTATATAGTGCAGTACCTCCTCAGTGTGGGCGGGGTATAATGGTATATAGTGCAGTACCTCCTCAGTGTGGACGGGGTATAATTGTATATAGTGCAGTACTTCCTCAGTGTGGACGGGGTATAATGGTATATAGTGCAGTGTCTCCTCAGTGTGGACGGGGTATAGTGGTATATAGTACAGTACCTCCTCAGTGTGGGCGGGGTATAGTGGTATATAGTGCAGTGTCTCCTCAGTGTGGGCGGGGTATACTGGTATATAGTGCAGTACCTCCTCAGTGTGGACGGGGTATAGTGGTATATAGTGCAGTACCTCCTCAGTGTGGGGGGGGGTATAGTGGTATATAGTGCAGTACCTCCTCAGTGTGGGCGGGGTATAGTGGTATATAGTGCAGTGTCTCCTCAGTGTGGGCGGGGTATAGTGGTATATAGTGCAGTACCTCCTCAGTGTGGGGGGTATAGTGGTATATAGTGCAGTGTCTCCTCAGTGTGGGCGGGGTATACTGGTATATAGTGTAGTGTCTCCTCAGTGTGGACGGGGTATAGTGGTATATAGTGCAGTGTCTCCTCAGTGTGGACGGGGTATAGTGGTATATAGTGCAGTGTCTCCTCAGTGTGGGCGGGGTATAGTGGTATATAGTGCAGTGTCTCCTCAGTGTGGACGGGGTATAGTGGTATATAGTGCAGTGTCTCCAGTGTGGGCGGGGTATACTGGTATATAGTGCAGTGTCTCCTCAGTGTGGGCAGGGTATAGTGGTATATAGTGCAGTACCTCCTCAGTGTGGGCGGGGTATAATGGTATATAGTGCAGTGTCTCCTCAGTGTGGACGGGGTATAATTGTATATAGTGTAGTGTCTCCTCAGTGTGGGCGGGGTATAGTGGTATATAGTGCAGTGTCTCCTCAGTGTGGGCGGGGTATAGTGGTATATAGTGCAGTGTCTCCTCAGTGTGGGCGGGGTATAGTGGTATATAGTGTAGTACCTCCTCAGTGTGGGCGGGGTATACTGGTATATAGTGCAGTACCTCCTCAGTGTGGACGGGGTATAGTGGTATATAGTGCAGTACCTCCTCAGTGTGGACGGGGTATAGTGGTATATAGTGCAGTGTCTCCTCAGTGTGGGCGGGGTATAGTGGTATATAGTGCAGTGTCTCCTCAGTGTGGGCGGGGTATAGTGGTATATAGTGCAGTGTCTCCTCAGTGTGGGCGGGGTATAGTGGTATATAGTGCAGTGTCTCCTCAGTGTGGACGGGGTATAATGGTATATAGTGCAGTGTCTCCTCAGTGTGGGCGGGGTATAGTGGTATATAGTGTAGTGTCTCCTCAGTGTGGACGGGGTATAGTGGTATATAGTGTAGTGTCTCCTCAGTGTGGGCGGGGTATAGTAGTATATAGTGCAGTACCTCCTCAGTGTGGGCGGGGTATAGTGGTATATAGTGCAGTGTCTCCTCAGTGTGGGCGGGGTATAATGGTATATAGTGTAGTGTCTCCTCAGTGTGGGGGGGTATAGTGGTATATAGTGCAGTGTCTCCTCAGTGTGGGCGAGCTATACTGGTATATACTGCAGTGTCTCCTCAGTGTGGACGGGGTATAGTGGTATATAGTGCAGTACCTCCTCAGTGTGGGCGGGGTATACTGGTATATAGTGTAGTACCTCCTCAGTGTGGGCGGGGTATACTGGTATATAGTGCAGTACCTCCTCAGTGTGGGCGGGGTATAGTGGTATATAGTGCAGTGTCTCCAGTGTGGGCGGGGTATACTGGTATATAGTGCAGTGTCTCCTCAGTGTGGGCAGGGTATAGTGGTATATAGTGCAGTACCTCCTCAGTGTGGGCGGGGTATAATGGTATATAGTGCAGTGTCTCCTCAGTGTGGACGGGGTATAATTGTATATAGTGTAGTGTCTCCTCAGTGTGGGCGGGGTATAGTGGTATATAGTGCAGTGTCTCCTCAGTGTGGGCGGGGTATAGTGGTATATAGTGCAGTGTCTCCTCAGTGTGGGCGGGGTATAGTGGTATATAGTGTAGTACCTCCTCAGTGTGGGCGGGGTATACTGGTATATAGTGCAGTACCTCCTCAGTGTGGACGGGGTATAGTGGTATATAGTGCAGTACCTCCTCAGTGTGGACGGGGTATAGTGGTATATAGTGCAGTGTCTCCTCAGTGTGGGCGGGGTATAGTGGTATATAGTGCAGTGTCTCCTCAGTGTGGGCGGGGTATAGTGGTATATAGTGCAGTGTCTCCTCAGTGTGGGCGGGGTATAGTGGTATATAGTGCAGTGTCTCCTCAGTGTGGACGGGGTATAATGGTATATAGTGCAGTGTCTCCTCAGTGTGGGCGGGGTATAGTGGTATATAGTGTAGTGTCTCCTCAGTGTGGACGGGGTATAGTGGTATATAGTGTAGTGTCTCCTCAGTGTGGGCGGGGTATAGTAGTATATAGTGCAGTACCTCCTCAGTGTGGGCGGGGTATAGTGGTATATAGTGCAGTGTCTCCTCAGTGTGGGCGGGGTATAATGGTATATAGTGTAGTGTCTCCTCAGTGTGGGGGGGTATAGTGGTATATAGTGCAGTGTCTCCTCAGTGTGGGCGAGCTATACTGGTATATACTGCAGTGTCTCCTCAGTGTGGACGGGGTATAGTGGTATATAGTGCAGTACCTCCTCAGTGTGGGCGGGGTATACTGGTATATAGTGTAGTACCTCCTCAGTGTGGGCGGGGTATACTGGTATATAGTGCAGTACCTCCTCAGTGTGGGCGGGGTATAGTGGTATATAGTGCAGTGTCTCCTCAGTGTGGGCGGGGTATAGTGGTATATAGTGCAGTGTCTCCTCAGTGTGGGCGGGGTATACTGGTATATAGTGCAGTACCTCCTCAGTGTGGACGGGGTATAGTGGTATATAGTGCAGTGTCTCCTCAGTGTGGGCGGGGTATAGTGGTATATAGTGCAGTGTCTCCTCAGTGTGGGCGGGGTATAGTGGTATATAGTGCAGTCCCTCCTCAGTGTGGACGGGGTATAGTGGTATATAGTGCAGTACCTCCTCAGTGTGGGCGGGGTATAGTGGTATATAGTGCAGTGTCTCCTCAGTGTGGGCGGGGTATAGTGGTATATAGTGCAGTGTCTCCTCAGTGTGGGGGGGGTATAGTGGTATATAGTGCAGTGTCTCCTCAGTGTGGACGGGGTATAGTGGTATATAGTGCAGTGTCTCCTCAGTGTGGGCGGGGTATAGTGGTATATAGTGCAGTACCTCCTCAGTGTGGGCGGGGTATAGTGGTATATAGTGCAGTGTCTCCTCAGTGTGGGCGGGGTATAATGGTATATAGTGCAGTGTCTCCTCAGTGTGGACGGGGTATACTGGTATATAGTGCAGTGTCTCCTCAGTGTGGACGGGGTATAATGGTATATAGTGCAGTACCTCCTCAGTGTGGGCGGGGTATAGTGGTATATAGTGTAGTGTCTCCTCAATGTGGGCGGGGTATAATGGTATATAGTGCAGTACCTCCTCAGTGTGGACGGGGTATAGTGGTATATAGTGCAGTGTCTCCTCAGTGTGGGCGGGGTATGCTGGTATATAGTGCAGTACCTCCTCAGTGTGGGCGGGGTAAAGTGGTATATAGTGCAGTACCTCCTCAGTGTGGGGGGGTATAGTGCTATATATTGCAGTACCTCCTCAGTGTGGGCGGGGTATACTGGTATATAGTGCAGTACCTCCTCAGTGTGGGCGGGGTATAGTGGTATATAGTGCAGTACCTCCTCAGTGTGGGCGGGGTATACTGGTATATAGTGTAGTGTCTCCTCAGTGTGGGCGGGGTATAGTGGTATATAGTGCAGTGTCTCCTCAGTGTGGGCGGGGTATAATGGTATATAGTGCAGTACCTCCTCAGTGTGGGCGGGGTATAATGGTATATAGTGCAGTACCTCCTCAGTGTGGGCGGGGTATAGTGGTATATAGTGCAGTGTCTCCTCAGTGTGGGTGGGGTATAGTGGTATATAGTGCAGTACCTCCTCAGTGTGGGCGGGCTATAGTGGTATATAGTGCAGTACCTCCTCAGTGTGGGCGGGGTATAATGGTATATAGTGCAGTACCTCCTCAGTGTGGGCGGGGTATAGTGGTATATAGTGCAGTACCTCCTCAGTGTGGGGGGGGTATAGTGCTATAAATTGCAGTACCTCCTCAGTGTGGGCGGGGTATAGTGGTATATAGTGCAGTGTCTCCTCAGTGTGGGCGGGGTATAGTGGTATTTAGTGCAGTACCTCCTCAGTGTGGACGGGGTATAGTGGTATATAGTGCAGTGTCTCCTCAGTGTGGGCGGGGTATAATGGTATATAGTGCAGTACCTCCTCAGTGTGGACGGGGTATACTGGTATATAGTGCAGTACCTCCTCAGTGTGGACGGGGTTTAGTGGTATATAGTGCAGTGTCTCCTCCGTGTGGGCGGGGTATACTGGTATATAGTGCAGTACCTCCTCAGTGTGGACGGGGTATACTGGTATATAGTGCAGTACCTCCTCAGTGTGGGCGGGGTATAGTGGTATATAGTGCAGTACCTCCTCAGTGTGGGCGGGGTATAGTGGTATATAGTGCAGTGTCTCCTCAGTGTGGGCGGGGTATAATGGTATATAGTGCAGTGTCTCCTCAGTGTGGACGGGGTATACTGGTATATAGTGTAGTGTCTCCTCAGTGTGGGCGGGGTATAGTGGTATATAGTGCAGTGTCTCCTCAGTGTGGGCGGGGTATAGTGGTATATAGTGCAGTACCTCCTCAGTGTGGGCGGGGTATACTGGTATATAGGGCAGTACCTCCTCAGTGTGGGCGGGGTATAATGGTATATAGTGCAGTGTCTCCTCAGTGTGGGCGGGGTATAGTGGTATATAGTGCAGTACCTCCTCAGTGTGGGCGGGGTATAACGGTATATAGTGCAGTACCTCCTCAGTGTGGGCGTGGTATAGTGGTATATAGTGCAGTACCTCCTCAGTGTGGGCGGGGTATAGTGGTATATAGTGCAGTGTCTCCTCAGTGTGGACGGGGTATAGTGTTATATAGTGCAGTACCTCCTCAGTGTGGGCGGGGTATAGTGGTATATAGTGCAGTGTCGCCTCAGTGTGGGCGGGGTATACTGGTATATAGTGCAGTACCTCCTCAGTGTGGGCGGGGTATAGTGGTATATAGTGCAGTACCTCCTCAGTGTGGACGGGGTATAGTGGTATATAGTGCAGTACCTCCTCAGTGTGGACGGGGTATAGTGGTATATAGTGTAGTGTCTCCTCAGTGTGGACGGGGTATAATGGTATATAGTGCAGTGTCTCCTCAGTGTGGGCGGGGTATAGTGGTATATAGTGCAGTGTCTCCTCAGTGTGGGCGGGGTATAGTGGTATATAGTGTAGTGTCTCCTCAGTGTGGGCGGGGTATAGTGGTATATAGTGCAGTACCTCCTCAGTGTGGACGGGGTATAATGGTATATAGTGTAGTGTCTCCTCAGTGTGGGCGGGGTATAGTGGTATATAGTGCAGTACCTCCTCAGTGTGGACGGGGTATAGTGTTATATAGTGCAGTACCTCCTCAGTGTGGACGGGGTATACTGGTATATAGTGCAGTGTCTCCTCAGTGTGGGCGGGGTATAATGGTATATAGTGCAGTACCTCCTCAGTGTGGACGGGGTATAGTGGTATATAGTGCAGTACCTCCTCAGTGTGGACGGGGTATAGTGGTATATAGTGCAGTACCTCCTCAGTGTGGACGGGGTATAGTGGTATATAGTGCAGTACCTCCTCAGTGTGGACGGGGTATAGTGGTATATAGTGTAGTGTCTCCTCAGTGTGGGCGGGGTATAGTGGTATATAGTGTAGTGTCTCCTCAGTGTGGACGGGGTATAATGGTATATAGTGCAGTGTCTCCTCAGTGAGGACGGGGTATAGTGGTATATAGTGCAGTACCTCCTCAGTGTGGGCGGGGTATAGTGGTATATAGTGCAGTACCTCCTCAGTATGGGCGGGTTATAATGGTATATAGTGCAGTACCTCCTCAGTGTGGACGGGGTATACTGGTATATAGTGCAGTACCTCCTCAGTGTGGGCGGGGTATAGTGGTATATAGTGTAGTGTCTCCTCAGTGTGGACGGGGTATAATGGTATATAGTGCAGTGTCTCCTCAGTGTGGACGGGGTATAGTGGTATATAGTGCAGTACCTCCTCAGTGTGGGCGGGGTATAGTGGTATATAGTGCAGTACCTCCTCAGTGTGGGCGGGTATAGTGGTATATAGTGCAGTGTCTCCTCAGTGTGGGCGGGGTATACAGGTATATAGTGCAGTGTCTCCTCAGTGTGGGCGGGGTATAGTGGTATATAGTGCAGTGTCTCCTCAGTGTGGGCGGGGTATACTTGTATATAGTGCAGTACCTCCTCAGTGTGGGCGGGGTATAGTGGTATATAGTGCAGTGTCTCCTCAGTGTAGGCGGGGTATACTGGTATATAGTGCAGTACCTCCTCAGTGTGGGGGGGTATAGTGGTATATAGTGCAGTACCTCCTCAGTGTGGGCGGGGTATAGTGGTATATAGTGCAGTACCTCCTCAGTGTGGACGGGGTATAGTGGTATATAGTGCAGTGTCTCCTCAGTGTGGGCGGGGTATAATTGTATATAGTGTAGTGTCTCCTCAGTGTGGACGGGGTATAGTGGTATATAGTGCAGTACCTCCTCAGTGTGGGCGGGGTATAGTGGTATATAGTGCAGTACCTCCTCAGTGTGGGCGGGGTATAGTGGTATATAGTGCAGTGTCTCCTCAGTGTGGGCGGGGTATAGTGGTATATAGTGCAGTACCTCCTCAGTGTGGGGGGTATAGTGGTATATAGTGCAGTGTCTCCTCAGTGTGGGCGGGGTATACTGGTATATAGTGCAGTGTCTCCTCAGTGTGGGCGGGGTATAGTGGTATATAGTGCAGTACCTCCTCAGTGTGGGGGGTATAGTGGTATATAGTGCAGTGTCTCCTCAGTGTGGGCGGGGTATACTGGTATATAGTGCAGTACCTCCTCAGTGTGGGGGGGTATAGTGGTATATAGTGCAGTACCTCCTCAGTGTGGGCGGGGTATAGTGGTATATAGTGCAGTACCTCCTCAGTGTGGGCGGGGTATAGTGGTATATAGTGCAGTACCTCCTCAGTGTGGGCGGGGTATAATGGTATATAGTGCAGTGTCTCCTCAGTGTGGGAGGGGTATAGTGGTATATAGTGCAGTGTCTCCTCAGTGTGGACGGGGTATAGTGGTATATAGTGCAGTATCTCCTCAGTGTGGGCGGGGTATAGTGGTATATAGTGTAGTGTCTCCTCAGTGTGGGCGGGGTATAGTGGTATATAGGGCAGTACCTCCTCAGTGTGGGCGAGGTATAGTGGTATATAGTGTAGTGTCTCCTCAGTGTGGGCGGGGTATAGTGGTATATAGTGCAGTACCTCCTCAGTGTGGGGGTATAGTGGTATATAGTGCAGTGTCTCCTCAGTGTGGGCGGGGTATACTGGTATATAGTGTAGTGTCTCCTCAGTGTGGACGGGGTATAGTGGTATATAGTGCAGTGTCTCCTCAGTGTGGACGGGGTATAGTGGTATATAGTGCAGTGTCTCCTCAGTGTGGGCGGGGTATAATGGTATATAGTGCAGTACCTCCTCAGTGTGGGCGGGGTATAATGGTATATAGTGCAGTACCTCCTCAGTGTGGGCGGGGTATAGTGGTATATAGTGCAGTGTCTCCTCAGTGTGGACGGGGTATAGTGGTATATAGTGCAGTGTCTCCTCAGTGTGGGCGGGGTATACTGGTATATAGTGCAGTGTCTCCTCAGTGTGGGCGGGGTATAGTGGTATATAGTGCAGTACCTCCTCAGTGTGGGCGGGGTATAATGGTATATAGTGCAGTGTCTCCTCAGTGTGGACGGGGTATAATTGTATATAGTGTAGTGTCTCCTCAGTGTGGGCGGGGTATAGTGGTATATAGTGCAGTGTCTCCTCAGTGTGGGCGGGGTATAGTGGTATATAGTGTAGTACCTCCTCAGTGTGGGCGGGGTATACTGGTATATAGTGCAGTACCTCCTCAGTGTGGGCGGGGTATAATGGTATATAGTGCAGTACCTCCTCAGTGTAAACGGGGTATACTGGTATATAGTGCAGTACCTCCTCAGTGTGGGCGGGGTATAATGGTATATAGTGTAGTGTCTCCTCAGTGTGGGCGGGGTATAGTGGTATATAGTGCAGTGTCTCCTCAGTGTGGGCGGGGTATAATGGTATATAGTGTAGTGTCTCCTCAGTGTGGGCGGGGTATAGTGATATATAGTGTAGTGTCTCCTCAGTGTGGACGGGGTATACTGGTATATAGTGCAGTGTCTCCTCAGTGTGGACGGGGTATAGTGGTATATAGTGCAGTGTCTCCTCAGTGTGGACGGGGTATAGTGGTATATAGTGCAGTACCTCCTCAGTGTGGGCGGGGTATAGTGGTATATAGTGCAGTACCTCCTCAGTGTGGGCGGGGTATAGTGGTATATAGTGCAGTGTCTCCTCAGTGTGGACGGGGTATAGTGGTATATAGTGCAGTACCTCCTCAGTGTGGGCGGGGTATAGTGGTATATAGTGCAGTACCTCCTCAGTGTGGACGGGGTATAGTGGTATATAGTGCAGTACCTCCTCAGTGTGGGCGGGGTATAGTGGTATATAGTGTAGTGTCTCCTCAGTGTGGACGGGGTATAGTGGTATATAGTGCAGTGTCTCCTCAGTGTGGGCGGGGTATAGTGGTATATAGTGTAGTGTCTCCTCAGTGTGGACGGGGTATAGTGGTATATAGTGTAGTGTCTCCTCAGTGTGGACGGGGTATAGTGGTATATAGTGCAGTACCTCCTCAGTGTGGACGGGGTATAGTGGTATATAGTGCAGTGTCTCCTCAGTGTGGGCGGGGTATAGTGGTATATAGTGCAGTACCTCCTCAGTGTGGACGGGGTATAATGGTATATAGTGTAGTGTCTCCTCAGTGTGGACGGGGTATAATGGTATATAGTGCAGTGTCTCCTCAGTGAGGACGGGGTATAGTGGTATATAGTGCAGTACCTCCTCAGTGTGGGCGGGGTATAGTGGTATATAGTGCAGTGTCTCCTCAGTGTGGGCGGGGTATAATTGTATATAGTGTAGTGTCTCCTCAGTGTGGGCGGGGTATAGTGGTATATAGTGCAGTACCTCCTCAGTGTGGGCGGGTATAGTGGTATATAGTGCAGTACCTCCTCAGTGTGGGCGGGGTATAGTGGTATATAGTGCAGTGTCTCCTCAGTGTGGGCGGGGTATAGTGGTATATAGTGTAGTGTCTCCTCAGTGTGGACGGGGTATAGTGGTATATAGTGCAGTGTCTCCTCAGTGTGGGAGGGGTATAGTGGTATATAGTGCAGTGTCTCCTCAGTGTGGACGGGGTATAGTGGTATATAGTGCAGTGTCTCCTCAGTGTGGGCGGGGTATAGTGGTATATAGTGCAGTACCTCCTCAGTGTGGACGGGGTATAGTGGTATATAGTGCAGTGTCTCCTCAGTGTGGGCGGGGTATACTGGTATATAGTGCAGTACCTCCTCAGTGTCGGCGGGGTATAGTGGTATATAGTGCAGTACCTCCTCAGTGTGGACGGGGTATAGTGGTATATAGTGCAGTGTCTCCTCAGTGTGGGCGGGGTATAGTGGTATATAGTGCAGTGTCTCCTCAGTGTGGGCGGGGTATAGTGGTATATAGTGTAGTACCTCCTCAGTGTGGGCGGGGTATAGTGGTATATAGTGCAGTACCTCCTCAGTGTGGACGGGGTATAGTGGTATATAGTGTAGTACCTCCTCAGTGTGGGCGGGGTATAGTGGTATATAGTGCAGTGTCTCCTCAGTGTGGGCGGGGTATAGTGGTATATAGTGTAGTACCTCCTCAGTGTGGGCGGGGTATAGTGGTATATAGTGCAGTACCTCCTCAGTGTGGGCGGGGTATAGTGGTATATAGTGTAGTACCTCCTCAGTGTGGGCGGGGTATAATGGTATATAGTGTAGTGTCTCCTCAGTGTGGGCGGGGTATAGTGGTATATAGTGCAGTGTCTCCTCAGTGTGGGCGGGTTATAATGGTATATAGTGCAGTACCTCCTCAGTGTGGGCGGGGTATACTGGTATATAGTGCAGTGTCTCCTCAGTGTGGGCGGGGTATAATGGTATATAGTGTAGTGTCTCCTCAGTGTGGGCGGGGTATAGTTGTATATAGTGCAGTGTCTCCTCAGTGTGGGCGGGGTATAGTGGTATATAGTGCAGTGTCTCCTCAGTGTGGGCGGGTTATAATGGTATATAGTGCAGTACCTCCTCAGTGTGGGCGGGGTATACTGGTATATAGTGCAGTGTCTCCTCAGTGTGGGCGGGGTATAGTGGTATATAGTGCAGTGTCTCCTCAGTGTGGGCGGGGTATAGTGGTATATAGTGCAGTGTCTCCTCAGTGTGGACGGGGTATAGTGGTATATAGTGCAGTACCTCCTCAGTGTGGGCGGGGTATAGTGGTATATAGTGCAGTACCTCCTCAGTGTGGGCGGGGTATACTGGTATGTAGTGCAGTGGCTCCTCAGTGTGGGCGGGGTATAATGGTATATAGTGTAGTACCTCCTCAGTGTGGGCGGGGTATAATGGTATATAGTGCAGTACCTCCTCAGTGTGGGCGGGGTATAGTGGTATATAGTGCAGTGTCTCCTCGCGCTGGCTACCAGTACGTCACAATCGGGGGGTAACAAGTGGGGGTCACCCCTCCTTTATACCTCCCGACCGACAGACAGAGCACGTGACGCGCTCTCTAGCGCCCCTCTTATAGTCAGGCCAATTATGGAATTGCCCGACAATAAGCAAGGAGGCCGCTATACTACTTATGCCGATTATTGAAGGGTCCCCGGTGAGAGTAAGGTATATATTCCCCCGACCTCCGCGGGCGGAATATATAAAATCTCCCCGAATCTCACTGGCCTCCCCACAATAATCCTTGGCACAATTCGCTGCCACCAACCGATTTACGGTAACTATTAGCCGAACACACAGACGTGGGATTCAAGATCGAGATAACAGAACAACCCAAGATTAATTATATAATTTAATCAGCCTAAAGCACACTAGAAACTACAATATATACAATAGGGAATCTACAGAATATACATATGTCAGAGTACAGTTACAGACAAAGCATGGGTTACAAACAGGCATACACAGTTCCAGCAGTTACCTTGTTGCGTCTGGCCACAGGGGGGCGCTGTAGACCAGGTTTCCAGGAACTCCCACAGATGTTTCCTGCACGTGCCCCCAGCGAAAAGAACACTGGAAAATGGCCGAAGTAGGGTTATCAACCTGGGCAAATCCAGGTCCCCTCCTACCTTCGTGACCTCAGAGGGAGCACTGCTCCACCCCTGGCTGGAGTTATGGACAAAATCCACAACATGGAATATGGCCATAACTTGGCCTGGGAGCGTCGTAGGCGGACGCCAATGCTCTCATTGTGACAGTTATGAATTTAGCTACAGAATGAGAGGTTTCATGACTTGTCTACTAGTTCCACATTGGCTGATATCACGCCTGGGGTATTTCCCAAGCTCCCGCTCCCATAAAAAGGGTGTGCCAGCATCGTCCGCATGCGAAAACACCATTTTTATGGTTGCCGTATTTATCGGAAATATGGCTTGCGAGATATGAACCATTTTTTACTGGAGTCGTTCTGTCTGGCTAGTTCCAGAGCCTTATAATGAGATACAACTCTTGTTACAGGGTGACGGCAGGGAGTCATCCTGTGTCCTTTGTTCCCACATCACCTAATTTCCATATCACAGGAGATGGCCATGGGATGGGTTGCTAAACAAGTTGTGTGAAGGAAAGGGGGGGTGACACCAGGAGAGGGCTTCCTGACATAACTTGAATATCATGATTTATCGTCATATCTCCGGATTTACCTCACACCTCCCCCCTTTTGAGGGCGCTAGGGGGCAGCACACTCCGGTGTTCCCCCGTGCGCCCGTCCGCGACCTCTCCTTGTCGGGACAGCCCGTCTGCGTTACCGTGGTCACGGCCCCTTTTGTGGCGAATGGTGAAGTTGTATTGCTGGAGCGCAAGGCTCCATCGCAACAGTCGTCCATTCGTCCCAGAGACGGTGTGCAACCAGCTGAGGGGGTTGTGGTCCGTCTCCACGATGAAGTGGCGCCCGTATAGATAGGGTTGCAGACGCTGCAGGGCCCACACTATGGCCAGGCACTCCTTCTCCATTGTGGAATAGGCCACTTCCCTCGGTAACAGCTTCCTGCTCAGGTACAAGACTGGGTGCTCTTGGCTCGCAGAGTCCACCTGGCTGAGCACCGCACCGAGGCCGAAGTCACTGGCGTCGGTCTGTACTACAAACGGCCGCGTGAAGTCGGCTGCCTGTAGCACGGGCGGGCTGGACAGGGCGTCCTTTAGGGCCCGGAAGGCTGTCTCGCAGTCCATTGTCCAATCGACTGCAGAGGGCAGCTTCTTCTTGGTGAGGTCCGTCAGGGGCTTTGCCAGGCTACTATAGCATGGAACAAACCTCCTATAGTACCCAGCGGTCCCCAAGAAGGACATCACCTGCTTCTTGGTCCTGGGGGTGGGCCAGGATGCGATGGCCTCCACTTTCTCAGGCTCGGGCTTCTGGTCTCGGATGAACTGGCGGAGATCCTCAGGGCAGTTCCACAAGAGTTGCTCCGTGATGACCAAGTCCAGGATCTCCGGTCCGGTGGAAAGCTGCAGGCCTTGGGTCCAGTGGTCGGCAGCTCGGGCAAGTGCCCGCCTGTGGTCAGCCCAGGAGTCCTTTGGTCCCTTCTGTAGGCTCCGGAACTTCTTGCGGTAGGACTCTGGAGTGAGGTTGAACTGTTGGATCAGGGCCCGCTTGATGGTGTCGTAGCCCTGATCTGCCTCAGCAGGCAAGTCCCCAAGGATTTCCAGGGCCTTACCCCTTAAACGGGGGGTCAGGTATTTGGCCCACTGGTCCTTGTCCAGATGGTGCTGCAAGCAAGTCCGTTCAAAAGCAGTCAAGAAAGAGTCCAAGTCTCCATCCTTCTCCAGCACTGGGAAGTCCTCAACACGGACCTTTGGAAGTTTGGTGTCTTGAAGGTCACGTGTGGCTGATGAGGGCTGGAGCTTGGCTAGATGCAGCTGGTAGTCACGGTCTGCCTGTCGCTCCGCAGCCTCACGCTCTGCCTGGCGCTCTTCACGCGCTGCTTGCCGCTCCGCAGCCTCAGCATCACGCGCTGCCTGCCGCTCTGCCCTGCGCTCTGCCAGGAGTTCCTTGTAGCCCTTCTGGTCTCCAGCCTGGAGAAGGGCCATAGCCATTTGAAGAAGGCTATCCGAGCCTCCCAGGCTCGGTGGAATGGCACGTGGTGATCTGCGGCCCGCTGCGGAGCCTGGTGCTTCACTGTCCATTGCAGAGCGGAGGGCTGGCATCTGGCTCGTTGAGGACCCTTGGGTGAGCTGCTCCTCATCTTGTCCATAATTGCTAGGTTGTGCAATGTCCTCTGCAGAGCTGTTTTCTGGCGTCGAGCTCCTGGAGGACTCGTGGGCAACCTCCTCATTACTGTCCACAGCACCGTCCTCCCTCTCTTCGGCTCCTGCCTTAGCATTGGCCAGTTGCATAGCTCTGCTCCTGGTGCCATCAGCCATTCTTGCAGACTTTTGGTCACTGACACAGAACTGACACCTGATGCCTCCACACACCTTACAGTATCTGCACTCTGACACTCTAGTGTTGAGCTAGTCTGAAGACCCCAGCAGCCACAGCTGCTGCAGGCAGTCTTTAGTGTCTGGGAGTATGGGTCTCACACTCACACACACTATTATCTCGATCCCACCGCTATGCCACCAATATGTCACAAACCACCGGGGGGGTCACTCAGAAATCCCCCGCGCTGGCTACCAGTACGTCACAATCGGGGGGTAACAAGTGGGGGTCACCCCTCCTTTATACCTCCCGACCGACAGACAGAGCACGTGACGCGCTCTCTAGCGCCCCTCTTATAGTCAGGCCAATTATGGAATTGCCCGACAATAAGCAAGGAGGCCGCTATACTACTTATGCCGATTATTGAAGGGTCCCCGGTGAGAGTAAGGTATATATTCCCCCGACCTCCGCGGGCGGAATATATAAAATCTCCCCGAATCTCACTGGCCTCCCCACAATAATCCTTGGCACAATTCGCTGCCACCAACCGATTTACGGTAACTATTAGCCGAACACACAGACGTGGGATTCAAGATCGAGATAACAGAACAACCCAAGATTAATTATATAATTTAATCAGCCTAAAGCACACTAGAAACTACAATATATACAATAGGGAATCTACAGAATATACATATGTCAGAGTACAGTTACAGATAAAGCATGGGTTACAAACAGGCATACACAGTTCCAGCAGTTACCTTGTTGCGTCTGGCCACAGGGGGGCGCTGTAGACCAGGTTTCTAGGATCCTTCCCACAGATGTTTCCTACACGTGCCCCCAGCGAAAAGAACACTGGAAAATGGCCGAAGTAGGGTTATCAACCTGGGCAAATCCAGGTCCCCTCCTACCTTCGTGACCTCAGAGGGAGCACTGCTCCACCCCTGGCTGGAGTTATGGACAAAATCCACAACATGGAATATGGCCATAACTTGGCCTGGGAGCGTCGTAGGCGGACGCCAATGCTCTCATTGTGACAGTTATGAATTTAGCTACAGAATGAGAGGTTTCATGACTTGTCTACTAGTTCCACATTGGCTGATATCACGCCTGGGGTATTTCCCAAGCTCCCGCTCCCATAAAAAAGGTGTGCCAGCATCGTCCGCATGCGAAAACACCATTTTTATGGTTGCCGTATTTATCGGAAATATGGCTTGCGAGATATGAACCATTTTTTACTGGAGTCGTTCTGTCTGGCTAGTTCCAGAGCCTTATAATGAGATACAACTCTTGTTACAGGGTGACGGCAGGGAGTCATCCTGTGTCCTTTGTTCCCACATCACCTAATTTCCATATCACAGGAGATGGCCATGGGATGGGTTGCTAAACAAGTTGTGTGAAGGAAAGGGGGGGTGACACCAGGAGAGGGCTTCCTGACATAACTTGAATATCATGATTTATCGTCATATCTCCGGATTTACCTCACAGTGCAGTACCTCCTCAGTGTGGGCGGGGTATAGTGGTATATAGTGCAGTGTCTCCTCAGTGTGGGTGGGGTATAGTGGTATATAGTGCAGTACCTCCTCAGTGTGGGCGGGGTATAGTGGTATATAGTGCAGTACCTCCTCAGTGTGGGCGGGGTATAGTGGTATATAGTGTAGTGTCTCCTCAGTGTGGGCGGGGTATAATTGTATATAGTGTAGTGTCTCCTCAGTGTGGGCGGGGTATAATTGTATATAGTGTAGTGTCTCCTCAGTGTGGACGGGGTATAGTGGTATATAGTGCAGTGTCTCCTCAGTGTGGGCGGGGTATAGTGGTATATAGTGCAGTACCTCCTCAGTGTGGGCGGGGTATAGTGGTATATAGTGCAGTACCTCCTCAGTGTGGGCGGGGTATAGTAGTATATAGTGTAGTGTCTCCTCGGTGTGGGCGGGGTATAATTGTATATAGTGTAGTGTCTCCTCAGTATGGGCAGGGTATAGTGGTATATAGTGCAGTACCTCCTCAGTGTGGGCGGGGTATAGTGGTATATAGTGCAGTGTCTCCTCAGTGTGGGCGGGGTATAGTGGTATATAGTGCAGTGTCTCCTCAGTGTGGGCGGGGTATACTGGTATATAGTGCAGTGTCACCTCAGTGTGGGCGGGGTATACTGGTATATAGTGCAGTGTCTCCTCAGTGTGGGCGGGGTATAGTGGTATATAGTGTAGTGTCTCCTCAGTGTGGGCGGGGTATACTGGTATATAGTGCAGTACCTCCTCAGTGTGGGCGGGGTATACTGGTATATAGTGCAGTACCTTCTCAGTGTAGGCGGGGTATAGTGGTATATAGTGCAGTACCTCCTCAGTGTGGGCGGGGTATAGTGGTATATAGTGCAGTACCTCCTCAGTGTGGGCGGGGTATAATTGTATATAGTGTAGTGTCTCCTCAGTGAGGGCGGGGTATAGTGGTATATAGTGTAGTACCTCCTCAGTGTGGGCAGGGTATAGTGGTATATAGTGCAGTACCTCCTCAGTGTGGGCGGGGTATAGTGGTATATAGTGCAGTACCTCCTCAGTGTGGGCGGGGTATAGTGGTATATAGTGTAGTACCTCCTCAGTGTGGGCAGGGTATAGTGGTATATAGTGCAGTACCTCCTCAGTGTGGGCGGGGTATAGTGGTATATAGTGCAGTACCTCCTCAGTGTGGGCGGGGTATAGTGGTATATAGTGTAGTGTCTCCTCAGTGTGGGCGGGGTATAGTGGTATATAGTGTAGTACCTCCTCAGTGTGGGCGGGGTATACTGGTATATAGTGTAGTGTCTCCTCAGTGTGGGCGGGGTATACTGGTATATAGTGCAGTACCTCCTCAGTGTGGGCGGGGTATACTGGTATATAGTGCAGTACCTTCTCAGTGTGGGCGGGGTATAGTGGTATATAGTGCAGTACCTCCTCAGTGTGGGCGGGGTATAGTGGTATATAGTGCAGTACCTCCTCAGTGTGGGCGGGGTATAGTGGTATATAGTTCAGTACCTCCTCAGTGTGGGCGGGGTATAATTGTATATAGTGCAGTACCTCCTCAGTGTGGACGGGGTATAGTGGTATATAGTGCAGTACCTCCTCAGTGTGGGCGGGGTATAGTGGTATATAGTGCAGTACCTCCTCAGTGTGGGCGGGGTATACTGGTATATAGTGCAGTGTCTCCTCAGTGTGGGCGGGGTATAGTGGTATATAGTGCAGTATCTCCTCAGTGTGGGCGGGGTATAATTGTATATAGTGTAGTGTCTCCTCAGTGTGGGCGGGGTATAGTGGTATATAGTGCAGTGTCTCCTCAGTGTGGGCGGGGTATAGTGGTATATAGTGCAGTACCTCCTCAGTGTGGGCGTGGTATAGTGGTATATAGTGCAGTACCTCCTCAGTGTGGGCGTGGTATAGTGGTATATAGTGCAGTACCTCCTCAGTGTGGGCGTGGTATAGTGGTATATAGTGCAGTGTCTCCTCAGTGTGGGGGGCTATAGTGGTATATAGTGTAGTGTCTCCTCAGTGTGGGCGGGGTATAGTGGTATATAGTGCAGTGTCTCCTCAGTGTGGGCGGGGTATAGTGGTATATAGTGCAGTGTCTCCTCAGTGTGGGCGGGGTATAATGGTATATAGTGCAGTACCTCCTCAGTGTGGGCGGGGTATAGTGGTATATAGTGCAGTACCTCCTCAGTGTGGGCGGGGTATAGTGGTATATAGTGTAGTGTCTCCTCAGTGTGGGCGGGGTATACTGGTATATAGTGGAGTGTCTCCTCTGTGTGGGCGGGGTATACTGGTATATAGTGCAGTTTCTCCTCAGTGTGGGCGGGGTATACTGGTATATAGTGCAGTGTCTCCTCAGTGTGGGCGGGGTATAATGGTATATAGTGCAGTGTCAACTCGGTGTGGGCGGGGTATACTGGTATATAGTGCAGTGTCTCCTCAGTGTGGGGGGGTATAGTGGTATATAGTGCAGTACCTCCTCAGTGTGGGGTGGTATACTGGTATATAGTGCAGTGTCTCCTCAGTGTGGGCGGGGTATACTGGTATATAGTGCAGTACCTCCTCAGTGTGGGGGGGTATAGTGGTATATAGTGCAGTGTCTCCTCAGTGTGGGCGGGGTATAGTGGTATATAGTGCAGTACCTCCTCAGTGTGGGCGGGGTATAGTGGTATATAGTGCAGTACCTCCTCAGTGTGGGCGGGGTATAATTGTATATAGTGTAGTGTCTCCTCAGTGTGGGCGGGGTATAGTGGAATATAGTGCAGTGCCTCCTCAGTGTGGGGGGGGTATACTGGTATATAGTGCAGTACCTCCTCAGTGTGGGCGGGGTATAGTGGTATATAGTGCAGTACCTCCTCAGTGTGGGCGGGGTATACTGGTTTATAGTGCAGTGTCTCCTCAGTGTGGGCGGGGTATACTGGTATATAGTGCAGTGTCACCTCAGTGTGGGCGGGGTATACTGGTATATAGTGCAGTGTCTCCTCAGTGTGGGCGGGGTATAGTGGTATATAGTGTAGTGTCTCCTCAGAGTGGGCGGGGTATAATTGTATATAGTGTAGTGTCTCCTCAGTGTGGACGGGGTATAGTGGTATATAGTGCAGTACCTCCTCAGTGTGGGCGGGGTATAGTGGTATATAGTGCAGTACCTCCTCAGTGTGGGCGGGGTATAGTGGTATATAGTGCAGTACCTCCTCAGTGTGGGCGGGGTATAGTGGTATATAGTGTAGTGTCTCCTCAGTGTGGGCGGGGTATAATTGTATATAGTGCAGTACCTCCTCAGTGTGGGCGGGGTATAGTGGTATATAGTGCAGTGTCTCCTCAGTGTGGGCGGGGTATACTGGTATATAGTGCAGTACCTCCTCAGTGTGGGCGGGGTATACTGGTATATAGTGCAGTACCTTCTCAGTGTAGGCGGGGTATAGTGGTATATAGTGCAGTACCTCCTCAGTGTGGGCGGGGTATAGTGGTATATAGTGCAGTACCTCCTCAGTGTGGGCGGGGTATAATTGTATATAGTGTAGTGTCTCCTCAGTGTGGGCGGGGTATAGTGGTATATAGTGTAGTACCTCCTCAGTGTGGGCAGGGTATAGTGGTATATAGTGCAGTACCTCCTCAGTGTGGGCGGGGTATAGTGGTATATAGTGCAGTACCTCCTCAGTGTGGGCGGGGTATAGTGGTATATAGTGTAGTACCTCCTCAGTGTGGGCAGGGTATAGTGGTATATAGTGCAGTACCTCCTCAGTGTGGGCGGGGTATAGTGGTATATAGTGCAGTACCTCCTCAGTGTGGGCGGGGTATAGTGGTATATAGTGTAGTGTCTCCTCAGTGTGGGCGGGGTATACTGGTATATAGTGTAGTGTCTCCTCAGTGTGGGCGGGGTATACTGGTATATAGTGCAGTACCTCATCAGTGTGGGCGGGGTATACTGGTATATAGTGCAGTACCTTCTCAGTGTGGGCGGGGTATAGTGGTATATAGTGCAGTACCTCCTCAGTGTGGGCGGGGTATAGTGGTATATAGTGCAGTACCTCCTCAGTGTGGGCGGGGTATAGTGGTATATAGTGCAGTACCTCCTCAGTGTGGGCGGGGTATAATTGTATATAGTGTAGTGTCTCCTCAGTGTGGGCGGGGTATACTGGTATATAGTGCAGTGTCTCCTCAGTGTGGGCGGGGTATAGTGGTATATAGTGCAGTATCTCCTCAGTGTGGGCGGGGTATAATTGTATATAGTGTAGTGTCTCCTCAGTGTGGGCGGGGTATAGTGGTATATAGTGCAGTGTCTCCTCAGTGTGGGCGGGGTATAGTGGTATATAGTGCAGTACCTCCTCAGTGTGGGCGTGGTATAGTGGTATATAGTGCAGTACCTCCTCAGTGTGGGCGTGGTATAGTGGTATATAGTGCAGTACCTCCTCAGTGTGGGCGTGGTATAGTGGTATATAGTGCAGTGTCTCCTCAGTGTGGGGGGCTATAGTGGTATATAGTGTAGTGTCTCCTCAGTGTGGGCGGGGTATAGTGGTATATAGTGCAGTGTCTCCTCAGTGTGGGCGGGGTATAATGGTATATAGTGCAGTACCTCCTCAGTGTGGGCGGGGTATAGTGGTATATAGTGCAGTACCTCCTCAGTGTGGGCGGGGTATAGTGGTATATAGTGTAGTGTCTCCTCAGTGTGGGCGGGGTATACTGGTATATAGTGCAGTTTCTCCTCAGTGTGGGCGGGGTATACTGGTATATAGTGCAGTGTCTCCTCAGTGTGGCGGGGTATAATTGTATATAGTGCAGTGTCTCCTCAGTGTGGACGGGGTATAGTGGTATATAGTGCAGTGTCAACTCGGTGTGGGCGGGGTATACTGGTATATAGTGCAGTGTCTCCTCAGTGTGGGGGGGTATAGTGGTATATAGTGCAGTGTCAACTCGGTGTGGGCGGGGTATAGTGGTTTATAGTGTAGTGTCTCCTCAGTGTGGGCGGGGTATACTGGTATATAGTGTAGTGTCTCCTCAGTGTGGGCGGGGTATACTGGTATATAGTGCAGTACCTCATCAGTGTGGGCGGGGTATACTGGTATATAGTGCAGTACCTTCTCAGTGTGGGCGGGGTATAGTGGTATATAGTGCAGTACCTCCTCAGTGTGGGCGGGGTATAGTGGTATATAGTGCAGTACCTCCTCAGTGTGGGCGGGGTATAGTGGTATATAGTGCAGTACCTCCTCAGTGTGGGCGGGGTATAATTGTATATAGTGTAGTGTCTCCTCAGTGTGGGCGGGGTATACTGGTATATAGTGCAGTGTCTCCTCAGTGTGGGCGGGGTATAGTGGTATATAGTGCAGTATCTCCTCAGTGTGGGCGGGGTATAATTGTATATAGTGTAGTGTCTCCTCAGTGTGGGCGGGGTATAGTGGTATATAGTGCAGTGTCTCCTCAGTGTGGGCGGGGTATAGTGGTATATAGTGCAGTACCTCCTCAGTGTGGGCGTGGTATAGTGGTATATAGTGCAGTACCTCCTCAGTGTGGGCGTGGTATAGTGGTATATAGTGCAGTACCTCCTCAGTGTGGGCGTGGTATAGTGGTATATAGTGCAGTGTCTCCTCAGTGTGGGGGGCTATAGTGGTATATAGTGTAGTGTCTCCTCAGTGTGGGCGGGGTATAGTGGTATATAGTGCAGTGTCTCCTCAGTGTGGGCGGGGTATACTGGTATATAGTGCAGTACCTCCTCAGTGTGGGCGGGGTATAGTGGTATATAGTGCAGTGTCTCCTCAGTGTGGGCGGGGTATAATGGTATATAGTGCAGTACCTCCTCAGTGTGGGCGGGGTATAGTGGTATATAGTGCAGTACCTCCTCAGTGTGGGCGGGGTATAGTGGTATATAGTGTAGTGTCTCCTCAGTGTGGGCGGGGTATACTGGTATATAGTGCAGTTTCTCCTCAGTGTGGGCGGGGTATACTGGTATATAGTGCAGTGTCTCCTCAGTGTGGCGGGGTATAATTGTATATAGTGCAGTGTCTCCTCAGTGTGGACGGGGTATAGTGGTATATAGTGCAGTGTCAACTCGGTGTGGGCGGGGTATACTGGTATATAGTGCAGTGTCTCCTCAGTGTGGGGGGGTATAGTGGTATATAGTGCAGTGTCTCCTCAGTGTGGGCGGGGTATACTGGTATATAGTGCAGTACCTCCTCAGTGTGGGGGGGTATAGTGGTATATAGTGCAGTGTCTCCTCAGTGTGGGCGGGGTATAGTGGTATATAGTGCAGTACCTCCTCAGTGTGGGCGGGGTATAGTGGTATATAGTGCAGTACCTCCTCAGTGTGGGCGGGGTATAGTGGTATATAGTGCAGTACCTCCTCAGTGTGGGCGGGGTATAATTGTATATAGTGTAGTGTCTCCTCAGTGTGGGCGGGGTATAGTGGAATATAGTGCAGTACCTCCTCAGTGTGGGCGGGGTATTGTGGTATATAGTGTAGTGTCTCCTCAGTGTGGGCGGGGTATAATGGTATATAGTGCAGTACCTCCTCAGTGTGGGCGGGGTATACTGGTATATAGTGCAGTACCTCCTCAGTGTGGGCGGGGTATAGTGGTATATAGTGTAGTGTCTCCTCAGTGTGGACGGGGTATAGTGGTATATAGTGTAGTGTCTCCTCAGTGTGGACGGGGTATAGTGGTATATAGTGCAGTGTCTCCTCAGTGTGGGTGGGGTATAGTGGTATATAGTGCAGTACCTCCTCAGTGTGGACGGGGTATAGTGGTATATAGTGTAGTGTCTCCTTAGTGTGGGGGGGGTATAGTGGTATATAGTGCAGTGTCTCCTCAGTGTGGGGGGGGTATAGTGGTATATAGTGCAGTACCTCCTCAGTGTGGGCGGGGTATAGTGGTATATAGTGCAGTACCTCCTCAGTGTGGGCGGGGTATAATTGTATATAGTGTAGTGTCTCCTCAGTGTGGGCGGGGTATAGTGGAATATAGTGCAGTGTCTCCTCAGTGTGGGCGGGGTATAGTGGTATATAGTGCAGTACCTCCTCAGTGTGGGCGGGGTATAGTGGTATATAGTGCAGTACCTCCTCAGTGTGGGCGGGGTATAATTGTATATAGCGTAGTGTCTCCTCAGTGTGGGCGGGGTATAATGGTATATAGTGCAGTACCTCCTCAGTGTGGGGGGGGTATACTGGTATATAGTGCAGTACCTCCTCAGTGTGGGCGGGGTATAGTGGTATATAGTGCAGTACCTCCTCAGTGTGGGCGGGGTATACTGGTTTATAGTGCAGTGTCTCCTCAGTGTGGGCGGGGTATACTGGTTTATAGTGCAGTACCTCCTCAGTGTGGGCGGGGTATAGTGGTATATAGTGCAGTACCTCCTCAGTGTGGGCGGGGTATAGTGGAATATAGTGCAGTACCTCCTCAGTGTGGGCGGGGTATAGTGGTATATAGTGCAGTACCTCCTCAGTGTGGACGGGGTATAGTGGTATATAGTGTAGTACCTCCTCAGTGTGGGCGGGGTATAGTGGTATATAGTGCAGTACCTCCTCAGTGTGGGCGGGGTATACTGGTTTATAGTGCAGTACCTCCTCAGTGTGGGCGGGGTATACTGGTATATAGTGCAGTGTCTCCTCAGTGTGGGCGGGGTATACTGGTTTATAGTGCAGTGTCTCCTCAGTGTGGGGGGGTATAGTGGTATATAGCGTAGTGCCGCCTAGGAGAATCTCCCACGCCGTCCGCCCGATATATTTGCCTTTGTAGTTTTTTCGCCTGTCAGTAACGTTTGTTTCCTCAGGGCGGTGACTGACAGCATCAATCAGCTGATCACTGTGTGCACACAGCAGGCGCCGGGCCAGAAGGAGTGTGACAACGCTCTGCGGGAGCTGGAGGTAACAGTGCCATCAGTGCAGGGAGGACCCGACTACTGAGGAAATCAGTGCAGGGAGGAGCCGACTACTGAGCATATCAGTGCAGGGAGGAGCCGACTACTGAGGAAATCAGTGCAGGGAGGAGCCGACTACTGAGGATATCAGTGCAGGGAGGACCCGACTACTGAGGATATCAGTGCAGGGAGGACCCGACTACTGAGGATATCAGTGCAGGGAGGACCCGACTACTGAGGATATCAGTGCAGGGAGGACCCGACTACTGAGGATATCAGTGCAGGGAGGACCCAACTACTGAGGATATCAGTGCAGGGAGGACCCGACTACTGAGGATATCAGTGCAGGGAGGAGCCGACTACTGAGGATATCAGT
Organism: Anomaloglossus baeobatrachus; assembly: GCF_048569485.1. Taxonomy (NCBI): domain Eukaryota; kingdom Metazoa; phylum Chordata; class Amphibia; order Anura; family Aromobatidae; genus Anomaloglossus; species Anomaloglossus baeobatrachus. The sequence continues at coordinate 975,420,290 of NC_134353.1, forward strand.
TCAGGGAGGAGCCGACTACTGAGGATATCAGTGCAGGGAGGAGCCGACTACTGAGGATATCAGTGCAGGGAGGACCCGACTACTGAGGATATCAGTGCAGGGAGGACCCGACTACTGAGGATATCAGTGCAGGGAGGACCCGACTACTGAGGATATCAGTGCAGGGAGGACCCGACTACTGAGGATATCAGTACAGGGAGGACCCGACTACTGAGGATATCAGTACAGGGAGGACCCGACTACTGAGGATATCAGTGCAGGGAGGACCCGACTACTGAGGATATCAGTGCAGGGAGGACCCGACTACTGAGGATATCAGTGCAGGGAGAACCCGACTACTGAGGATATCAGTGCAGGGAGGACCCGACTACTGAGGATATCAGTGCAGGGAGGACCCGACTACTGAGGATATCAGTGCAGGGAGGAGCCGACTACTGAGAATATCAGTGCAGGGAGGACCCGACTACTGAGGATATCAGTGCAGGGAGGAGCCGACGACTGAGGATATCAGTGCAGGGAGGACCCGACTACTGAGGATATCAGTGCAGGGAGGACCCGACTACTGAGGATATCAGTGCAGGGAGGACCCGACTACTGAGGATATCAGTGCAGGGAGGACCCGACTACTGGGGATATCAGTACAGGGAGGACCCGACTACTGAGGATATCAGTACAGGGAGGACCCGACTACTGAGGATATCAGTGCAGGGAGGACCCGACTACTGAGGATATCAGTGCAGGGAGGACCCGACTACTGAGGATATCAGTGCAGGGAGAACCCGACTACTGAGGATATCAGTGCAGGGAGGACCCGACTACTGAGGATATCAGTGCAGGGAGGACCCGACTACTGAGGATATCAGTGCAGGGAGGACCCGACTACTGAGGATATCAGTGCAGGGAGGAGCCGACTACTGAGGATATCAGTGCAGGGAGGAGCCGACTACTGAGGATATCAGTGCAGGGAGGACCCGACTACTGAGGATATCAGTGCAGGGAGGAGCCGACTACTGAGGATATCAGTGCAGGGAGGAGCCGACTACTGAGGATATCAGTGCAGGGAGGAGCCGACTACTGTGGATATCAGTGCAGGGAGGAGCCGACTACTGTGGATATCAGTGCAGGGAGGACCCGACTACTGAGGATATCAGTGCAGGGAGGACCCGACTACTGAGGATATCTGTGCAGGGAGGACCCGACTACTGAGGATATCAGTGCAGGGAGGACCCGACTACTGAGGATATCAGTGCAGGGAGGACCCGACTACTGAGGATATCAGTGCAGGGAGGACCCGACTACTGAGGATATCAGTGCAGGGAGGACCCGACTACTGAGGATATCAGTGCAGGGAGAACCCGACTACTGAGGATATCAGTGCAGGGAGGACCCGACTACTGAGGATATCAGTGCAGGGAGGAGCCGACTACTGAGGATATCAGTGCAGAGAGGACCCGACTACTGAGGATATCAGTGCAGAGAGGACCCGACTACTGAGGATATCAGTGCAGGAAGGACCCGACTACTGAGGATATCAGTGCAGGGAGGACCCGACTACTGAGGATATCAGTGCAGGGAGGACCCGACTACTGAGGATATCAGTGCAGGGAGGACCCGACTACTGAGGATATCAGTGCAGGGAGAACCCGACTACTGAGGATATCAGTGCAGGGAGGAGCCGACTACTGAGGATATCAGTGCAGGGAGGAGCCGACTACTGAGGATATCAGTGCAGGGAGGACCCGACTACTGATGATATCAGTGCAGAGAGGACCCGACTACTGAGGATATCAGTGCAGGGAGGAGCCGACTACTGAGGATATCACTGCAGGGAGGACCCGACTACTGTGGATATCTGTGCAGGGAGGACCCGACTACTGTGGATATCTGTGCAGGGAGGACCCGACTAATGAGGATATCTGTACAGGGAGGACCCGACTACTGAGGATATCAGTGCAGGGAGGACCCGAATACTGTGGATATCTGTGCAGGGAGGACCTGACTACTGAGGATATCAGTGCAGGGAGGACCCGACTACTGAGGATATCAGTGCAGGGAGGAGCCGACTACTGAGGATATCAGTGCAGGGAGGAGCCGACTACTGAGGATATCAGTGCAGGGAGGAGCCGACTACTGAGGATATCAGTGCAGGGAGGAGCCGACTACTGAGGATATCAGTGCAGGGAGGACCCGACTACTGAGGATATCAGTGCAGGGAGGACCCGACTACTGAGGATATCAGTGCAGGGAGGACCCGACTACTGAGGATATCAGTGCAGGGAGGACCCGACTACTGAGGATATCAGTGCAGGGAGGACCCGACTACTGAGGATATCAGTACAGGGAGGACCCGACTACTGAGGATATCAGTACAGGGAGGACCCGACTACTGAGGATATCAGTGCAGGGAGGACCCGACTACTGAGGATATCAGTGCAGGGAGGACCCGACTACTGAGGATATCAGTGCAGGGAGGACCCGACTACTGAGGATATCAGTGCAGGGAGGACCCGACTACTGAGGATATCAGTGCAGGGAGGACCCGACTACTGATGATATCAGTGCAGAGAGGACCCGACTACTGAGGATATCAGTGCAGGGAGGACCCGACTACTGAGGATATCAGTGCAGGGAGGACCTGACTACTGAGGATATCAGTGCAGGGAGGACCTGACTACTGAGGATATCAGTGCAGGGAGGACCCGACTACTGAGGATATCAGTGCAGGGATGAGCCGACTACTGAGGATATCAGTGCAGGGAGGACCTGACTACTGAGGATATCAGTGCAGGGAGGACCCGACTACTGAGGATATCAGTGCAGGGAGAACCCGACTACTGAGGATATCAGTGCAGGGAGGACCCGACTACTGAGGATATCAGTGCAGGGAGGACCCGACTACTGAGGATATCAGTGCAGGGAGGAGCCGACTACTGAGGATATCAGTGCAGGGAGGACCCGACTGCTGAGGATATCTGTGCAGGGAGGAGCCGACTCATGAGGATATCAGTGCAGGGAGGATCCGACTACTGAGGATATCTGTGCAGGGAGGACCCGACTACTGAGGATATCAGTGCAGGGAGGAGCCGACTACTGAGGATATCAGTGCAGGGAGGACCCGACTACTGAGGATATCAGTGCAGGGAGGACCCGACTACTGAGGATATCAGTGCAGGGAGGAGCCGACTACTGAGGATATCAGTGCAGAGAGGACCCGACTACTGAGGATATCAGTGCAGAGAGGACCCGACTACTGAGGATATCAGTGCAGGGAGGAGCCGACTACTGAGGATATCAGTGCAGGGAGGAGCCGACTACTGAGGATATCAGTGCAGGGAGGACCCGACTACTGATGATATCAGTGCAGAGAGGACCCGACTACTGAGGATATCAGTGCAGGGAGGAGCCGACTACTGAGGATATCACTGCAGGGAGGACCCGACTACTGTGGATATCTGTGCAGGGAGGACCCGACTACTGTGGATATCTGTGCAGGGAGGACCCGACTACTGAGGATATCTGTACAGGGAGGACCCAACTACTGAGGATATCAGTGCAGGGAGGACCCGACTACTGTGGATATCTGTGGAGGGAGGACCTGACTACTGAGGATATCAGTGCAGGGAGGACCCGACTACTGAGGATATCAGTGCAGGGAGGACCCGACTACTGAGGATATCAGTGCAGAGAGGACCCGACTACTGAGGATATCAGTGCAGGGAGGAGCCGACTACTGAGGATATCACTGCAGGGAGGACCCGACTACTGTGGATATCTGTGCAGGGAGGACCCGACTACTGTGGATATCTGTGCAGGGAGGACCCGACTACTGAGGATATCTGTACAGGGAGGACCCGACTACTGAGGATATCAGTGCAGGGAGGACCCGACTACTGTGGATATCTGTGCAGGGAGGACCCGACTACTGAGGATATCAGTGCAGGGAGGACCCGACTACTGAGGATATCAGTGCAGAGAGGAACCGACTACTGAGGATATCAGTGCAGGGAGGACCCGACTACTGATGATATCAGTGCAGGGAGGACCCAACTTCTGAGGATATCAGTGCAGGGAGGAGCCGACTACTGAGGATATCAGTACAGGGAGGACCCAAGTACTGAGGATATCCGTGTAGGGAGGACCCGACTACTGGGGAGATCAGTGCAGGGAGGACCCGACTACTGAGGATATCAGTGCAGGGAGAACCCGACTACTGAGGATATCAGTACAGGGAGGACCCAACTACTGAGGATATCAGTGCAGGGAGGACCCGACTACTGAGGATATCCGTGCAGGGAGGACCCGACTACTGAGGATATCCGTGCAGGGAGGACCCGACTACTGAGGATATCCGTGCAGGGAGGACCCGACTTCTGAGGATATCAGTGCAGGGAGGACCCGACTACTGAGGATATCAGTACAGGGAGGACCCGACTACTGAGGATATCAGTGCAGGGAGGACCCGACTACTGAGGATATCAGTGCAGGGAGGACCCGACTACTGAGGATATCAGTGCAGAGAGGACCCGATTACTGAGGATATCAGTGCAGGGAGGAGCCGACTACTGAGGATATCAGTGCAGGAAGGACCCGACTACTGAGGATATCAGTGCAGGGAGGACCCGACTACTGAGGATATCAGTGCAGGGAGGACCCGACTACTGAGGATATCAGTGCAGGGAGGACCCGACTAATGAGGATATCAGTGCAGGGAGGACCCGAATGCTGAAGATATCAGTGCAGGGAGGACCCGACTACTGAGGATATCAGTGCAGGGAGGACCCGACTACTGATGAAATGAGTGCAGGGAGGAGCCGACTACTGAGGATATCGGTGCAGGAAGGACCCGACTACTGAGGATATCGGTGCAGGGAGGACCCGACTAATGAGGATATCAGTGCAGGGAGGACCCGACTACTGAGGATATCGGTGCAGGAAGGACCCGACTACTGAGGATATCGGTGCAGGGAGGACCCGACTACTGAGGATATCAGTGCAGGGAGGACCCGACTACTGAGGATATCAGTGCAGGGAGGACCCGACTACTGAGGATATCAGTGCAGGGAGGACCCGACTACTGAGGATATCAGTGCAGGGAGGACCCGACTAATGAGGATATCAGTGCAGGGAGGACCCGACTACTGAGGATATCGGTGCAGGAAGGACCCGACTACTGAGGATATCGGTGCAGGGAGGACCCGACTACTGAGGATATCAGTGCAGGGAGGACTCGAATGCTGAAGATATCAGTGCAGGGAGGAGCCGACTACTGAGGATATCAGTGCAGGGAGGACTCGAATGCTGAAGATATCAGTGCAGGGAGGACCCGACTACTGAGGATATCAGTGCAGGGAGGACCCGACTGCTGAGGATATCTGTGCAGGGAGGAGCCGACTACTGACAATATTATCTGTTACAGACGGTACGAGAGCTGCTGCAGAATCCGACCGAGCCCGTCAACGACCAGTCCTACTTCCACTGCCTGGACAGCGTCATGGAGAACTCCAAGGTTGTTTATCATGATGGTCGACGTACCTCAGCCATAGCTCCCAAGGGTCCATGTACCTCAGCCATAGCTCCCAAGGGTCCATGTATCTCAGCCATAGCTTCCCTCGGTTCCATGTGTCTCAGCCATAGCTTCCCTGGGTTCCATGTGTCTCAGCCATAGCTTCCCTGGGTTCTATGTGTCTCAGCCATAGCTTTCCTGGGTTCCATGTACCTCAGCCATAGCTTCCCCGGGGTCTGTGTATCTCAGCCATAGTTTCCCGTGGGTCCATGTGCCGCATCATTGCTTTGTGTGGGTCCACGTTCCACAGCCATTGTCTCTCTTGGATCCACAGTCCCGTACACCGTGGGAGGCATTATTTGCCCAGACTTTCCTCCACTTTGCCTGATACACTTCTGTTTTTCTTCCCAGGTTCTGGGTGAATCGATGGCCGGAATATCTCAGCACGCCAAAACCAGCAACCTTCCGGAGTTTGGGGAATCTGTCAGCATCGCCTCAAAGGCCCTGTGTGGTCTAACTGAGGCTGCTGCTCAGGTACATGGTCGGGATATGTGGTGTGAGTGAGGCTTTGGTCAGCTACGTGGTTATTAGTCCATGTCTGTTGTCGCCCTCAGGCTGCCTACCTCGTTGGGGTGTCGGACCCGAGCAGCCGCGCCGGTCAGCAAGGTCTGGTGGATCCCACTCAGTTTGCTCGTGCCAATCAGGCTATCCAGATGGCGTGTCAGAACCTGGGAGACCCGGCATGCACACAGTCACAGGTTTGCAGCTCGGATGGTGAGGGTGCCCCGTGCCCACCATGGTACCCTCACACTCGTTGATGTTCTCCTCCCATAGGTGCTGTCAGCTGCCACCATTGTGGCCAAACACACATCTGCCCTGTGCAACGCCTGCCGCCTGGCATCCACTCACACTTCCAACCCGGTGGCCAAGAGGCAGTTTGTGCAGTCGGCCAAGGAGGTGGCTAATAGCACAGCCAACCTGGTGAAGACCATCAAGGTACGTGGTGTTGGTGATGTTTTGTGACCTTGGTGGGGTAGAGGCCAGATGGCGCAGAGCAGATCAGTGGTGTGTGTTCTTTTTCAGGCCCTGGACGGAGCATTTAATGATGAGAATCGAGTGAAGTGCCGCGAGGCCACTGTTCCACTGATCCAGGCTGTGGAGAACCTCACCGCCTTCGCCTCTAATCCAGAGTTTGCCAGTGTGCCGGCGCAGATATCCCCAGAGGTGGGCATGTGGACCTGTAGACAGTGGCATCATCAGCTCCACACTTTCTCTTTGTCTCACCCTAGTCCCGTCTTTCAGGGTCTCCTTGCCATGGAGCCGATCGTCAACTCAGCGAAGACAATGCTGGAAAGCTCATCCGGCCTCATTCAGACGGCGCGCTCTCTGGCTGCCAACCCCAAAGACCCCCCGCAATGGTCGGTGCTAGCCGGGCACTCCCGCACCGTGTCAGACTCCATCAAGAAGCTAATTACTAACATGAGGTGAGGAGGTCGGGACTGGTGCGGTAGGAGGCACTGCATGGGGAGGAGTGTCAGGGGGCGGAGCACATGAGGGCCTGCAGGGGGGAGGAGCACAGAAGGGTCTGCAGGGAGAGGCATGGCAGGAGGAGTGTTAGGGTGAGAGGCACCTGTGGGGCTTAAGGGAGAGGAGTACGGGCTGAGTGGCAGGGGGAGGAGCATGGGAGAGTTTGCAGAAACAAGAGCAGAAGCGGACGGAGCATATGAGGGACTACAGTGGAAGGAGCACAGAAGGGTCTGCAGGGAGCGGCATGGCAGGAGGAGTGTCAGGGTGAGGGGTACCTGTGGGGCTTAAGGGAGAGAGGAACACTGGTTCAGTAGGAAGGAGGGGAGCACGGAAGAGTCTGCAGGAACAGGAGTGGCAGGGAGAGGAGGACGGGAGAGTCTGCAGGGGGAAGGGCATGGGAGGGTCTGCAGTGGGAGGAGCACGGGAGGGTCTGCAGAGGAAAGCGCATAAGAGACTGCAGAAACAGGAGCGACGGGGAGGAGCACATGATGGCCTGGAGGGGGAGGAGTACGGGAGAGTCTGCAGAGGGAGAAGCACAAGAGACTGCAGAAACAGGAGCAACAGGGGGAGGAGCACATGATGGCTTGCAGGGGGAGGTGTACAGGAGAGTCTGCAGAGGGAGGAGCACGAGAGACTGCAGAAACAGGAGTGACAGGGAGTAGCACATGTGGGCCTGCATGGGTAGGAGCACAGAAGAGTTTGCAGGGAGAGGAATGGCAGGAGTGTTGAGGTGAGGGACACCTGTGGGGCTACAGAGAGGAGAACGGTCTGAATGGCAGGAGGAGCAAGGAGTCTGCAGAGGGAGGAGCACAAGATGGTCTGGAGGAACAGGTGCTGCAGGAGGAGGAGCCCTGGAGGGTGTGCAGGAATAGAAGTGGCAGGGGGAGGAGCATGGGAGGGTCAGCAAGAACAGAAGCAGGAGGAGAAGCAGCACGGGAGAATCTACAGGAACAGGAGAAGCATGGGAGAGACTACAGGAACGGGAGCAGTAAGAGGGGGAGCACGGGAGAGACTACAGGAACAGGAGCAGTAAGATGAGGAGCACGGGAGAGTCTACAGGAACAGAGGCAGCAAGGGGAGGAGCACGTGAGAGTCTACAGGAACAGGAGCAGTAAGAGGAGGAGCACGGGAGAGACTACAGGAACAGGAGCAGTAAGAGGAGGAGCACGGGAGAGTCTACAGGAACAGGAGCAGTAAGAGGAGGAGCACGGGAGAATCTACAGGAACAGAGGCAGCAAGGGGAGGAGCACGTGAGAGTCTACAGGAAAAGGGGTAGCAAGGGGAGGAGCACGTGAGAGTCTACAGGAACAGGAGCAGTAAGAGGAGGAGCACGGGAGAGACTACAGGAACAGGAGCAGTAAGAGGAGGAGCACGGGAGAGTGTACAGAAACGGACGGCAAGGGGAGGAGCACAGGACAGTCTACAGGAGCAGTAAGAGGAGGAGCACGGGAGAGTCTACAGGAACAGGAGCAATAAGAGGAGGAGCACGGGAGAGTCTACAGGAACAGGAGCAGTAAGAGGAGGCGCACGGGAGAGTCTACAGGAACCTGAGCGGAAAGGGGAGGAGCACATGAGGGTCTGCAAGAACAGGAGCAGTAAGAGGAGAAGCACGGGAGAGTCTACAGGAGCAGTAAGAGGAAGAGCACGGGAGAGTCTACAGGAACCTGAGCGGAAAGGGGAGGAGCACAGGAGTCTACAGGAACAGGAGCAGTAAGAGGAGAAGCACGGGAGAGTCTACAGGAGCAGTAAGAGGAAGAGCACGGGAGAGTCTACAGGAACGGGCGGCAAGGGGAGGAGCACGGGAGAGTCTACAGGAACAAGAGCAGTAAGAGGAGGAACACAAGAGAGTCTACAGGAATAGGGGCGGCAAGGGGAGGAACACGGGAGAGTCTACAGGAACAGGAGCAGTAAGAGGAGGAGCATGGGAGAGTCTACAGGAACAAGAGCAGTAAGAGGAGGAGCACATGAGGGTCTGCAGGGACAGCAGCTGCAAGGGGTGGAGCATCCAAGGGGTCCAAGGAGTGGTATTAGGAGGAGCACGAAAAGGTCTGCAGGGTCTGGAGTGGCAGGGGGATGAAGAGTTACAAGGAGGCGCTATAGGGAAGTAACACTAGTGGGTCAGCAGGGGGAGGAGCGACAAGGAGAGGAGCGTCAGAGGAAGGCGCATGGGAGGGTCTGCAGGGACAGGAGCGATGGGGAGGAGTATGGATTTGTCCGCAGGTACAGGAACTGCAGGACAGGAACAAAGGAGGGTCTGCAGGTACAGGCACGTCACTGGGTGGAATACAGGAGACTCTGGAGGTACAGAAGCTGGAGGGGGAGGATCACGGGAGAGTATGCAAGGACAGGATCGACAGGGACAGGAGTGAAATGGAGAGGAGCACAGAAGGGTCTGAAGGTACAGCAGCAGCGGGAGGAGTAGCATGGGATGGTCTGCAGGCACAGGAGCGATGGGGGGGAGGAGCACAGGTTACAGTTATTCAGTTACACTAGCTTGGGGGAGTGACTGGGAGGAGCACTGGCTGGGTGGCAGGGGGAGAAATAGAAGGGTGAGGAGCACTGGCTGGGCACCGGGGGAGAAGTAGAAGGGTGAGGAGCACTGGCTGGGCACCGGGGGAGAAGTAGAAGGGTGAGGAGCACTGGCTGGGTGGCAGGGGGAGAAGTAGAAGGGTGAGGAGCACTGGCTGGGCAGCAAGGGGAGAAGTAGAAGGGTGAGGAGCACTGGCTGGGCAGCAAGGGGAGAAGTAGAAGGGTGAGGAGCACTGGCTGGACAGCAGGGGGAGAAGTAGAAGGGTGAGGAGCACTGGCTGGACAGCAGGGGGAGAAGTAGAAGGGTGAGGAGCACTGGCTGGGCGGCAGGGGAAGAAGTAGAAGGGTGAGGAGCACTGGCTGGGCGGCAGGGGGAGAAGTAGAAGGGTGAGGAGCACTGGCTGGGCGGCAGGAGGAGAAGTAGAAGGGTGAGGAGCACTGGCTGGGCAGCAAGGAGAGAAGTAGAAGGGTGAGGAGCACTGGCTGGGTGGCAGGGGGAGAAGTAGAAGGGTGAGGAGCACTGGCTGGGCGGCAGGAGGAGAAGTAGAAGGGTGAGGAGCACTGGCTGGGCGGCAAGGGGAGAAGTAGAAGGGTGAGGAGCACTGGCTGGGCGGCAAGGGGAGAAGTAGAAGGGTGAGGAGCACTGGCTGGGTGGAAGAGGGGAGAAGTAGAAGGGTGAGGAGCACTGGCTGGGTGGAAGGGGGGAGAAGTAGAAGGGTGAGGAGCACTGACTGGGTGGAAGGGGGGAGAAGTAGAAGGGTGAGGAACACTGTCTGGGCGGCAAGGGGAGAAGTAGAAGGGTGAGGAGCACTGGCTGGGTGGAAGGGGGGAGAAGTAGAAGGGTGAGGAGCACTGACTGGGTGGAAGGGGGGGAGAAGTAGAAGGGTGAGGAACACTGGCTGGGCGGCAAGGGGAGAAGTAGAAGGGTGAGGAGCACTGGCTGGGTGGAAGGGGGGAGAAGTAGAAGGGTGAGGAGCACTGACTGGGTGGAAGGGGGGAGAAGTAGAAGGATGAGGAGCACTGGCTGGGTGGAAGGGGGGAGAAGTAGAAGGGTGAGGAGCACTGGCTGGGCGGCAAGGGGAGAAGTAGAAGGGTGAGGAGCACTGGCTGGGTGGAAGAGGGGAGAAGTAGAAGGGTGAGGAGCACTGGCTGGGTGGAAGGGGGGAGAAGTAGAAGGGTGAGGAGCACTGGCTGGGTGGCAGGGGGAGAAGTAGAAGGGTGAGGAGCACTGGCTGGGTGGCAGGGGGAGAAGTAGAAGGGTGAGGAGCACTGGCTGGGCGGCAGGAGGAGAAGTAGAAGGGTGAGGAGCACTGGCTGGGCGGCAAGGGGAGAAGTAGAAGGGTGAGGAGCACTGGCTGGGCGGCAAGGGGAGAAGTAGAAGGGTGAGGAGCACTGGCTGGGTGGAAGAGGGGAGAAGTAGAAGGGTGAGGAGCACTGGCTGGGTGGAAGGGGGGAGAAGTAGAAGGGTGAGGAGCACTGACTGGGTGGAAGGGGGGAGAAGTAGAAGGGTGAGGAACACTGTCTGGGCGGCAAGGGGAGAAGTAGAAGGGTGAGGAGCACTGGCTGGGTGGAAGGGGGGAGAAGTAGAAGGGTGAGGAGCACTGACTGGGTGGAAGGGGGGGAGAAGTAGAAGGGTGAGGAACACTGGCTGGGCGGCAAGGGGAGAAGTAGAAGGGTGAGGAGCACTGGCTGGGTGGAAGGGGGGAGAAGTAGAAGGGTGAGGAGCACTGACTGGGTGGAAGGGGGGAGAAGTAGAAGGATGAGGAGCACTGGCTGGGTGGAAGGGGGGAGAAGTAGAAGGGTGAGGAGCACTGGCTGGGCGGCAAGGGGAGAAGTAGAAGGGTGAGGAGCACTGGCTGGGTGGAAGAGGGGAGAAGTAGAAGGGTGAGGAGCACTGGCTGGGTGGAAGGGGGGAGAAGTAGAAGGGTGAGGAGCACTGACTGGGTGGAAGGGGGGAGAAGTAGAAGGGTGAGGAGCACTGACTGGGTGGAAGGGGGGAGAAGTAGAAGGGTGAGGAACACTGTCTGGGCGGCAAGGGGAGAAGTAGAAGGGTGAGGAGCACTGGCTGGGTGGAAGGGGGGAGAAGTAGAAGGGTGAGGAGCACTGACTGGGTGGAAGGGGGGGAGAAGTAGAAGGGTGAGGAACACTGGCTGGGTGGAAGGGGGGAGAAGTAGAAGGGTGAGGAGCACTGACTGGGTGGAAGGGGGGAGAAGTAGAAGGATGAGGAGCACTGGCTGGGTGGAAGGGGGGAGAAGTAGAAGGGTGAGGAGCACTGGCTGGGTGGAAGGGGGGAGAAGTAGAAGGGTGAGGAGCACTGACTGGGTGGAAGGGGGGAGAAGTAGAACGATGAGGAGCACTGGCTGGACGGCAGGGGCAGAAGTAGAAGGGTGAGGAACACTGTTGGAACAACAGAGGAAAGAGCACAGGATGCGTGTCGGAGTAGAGATGGCGGAGCAGCAGGAGAGGAGAACCGAGGAGTGGCAGGGACAGGAAGGGGGGAGGAGTGACATGGGATAGGCTCAACAGAAGAAGCACGGGTGGAGCGGCAGTGGGGAACTGCTGGTGAAAAGCACAGGTGGAGTAATAGGGGGAGGCGCGCTGGTGGAGCAGCAGGAGAAGGATCCACTGTCACAAAGTGACTGTTAGGATAGCGGGGGACTGGTGCTCCTATGCGGTCTCTCACGCTACGGGACCCTACGTATTAAGCTAGGTATGGGGAAGTACCAAGTGAGCAGCGAAAGGTAAGGGAAAGAGGGACCTCTGCGTCTAGGGAAGAGGGAGATGGTACCCCTGATGGAACCTACTGCTGGTCCTTGGGGTCCCTCACCACCGTAGATCGGCTCGGCGCATAGGTGCAGAACCTGATACTTGACCCCTAGGTATCCCTAGTGCTGGACCCTAAATAGGGAACTGGAGGGATGAGCTCTTCGTCAACCCCACTAAACACTAAAGAAGACACAAGGAGGACACACAGGGGAAAAATCATGAAATACTTATCCACAGATCACGTAGGCAAGAGTTCAGCAATGATACTACAGATGAGAGCAAGCCACCTGCTTGCAAACAGAGCTAGGATGAACTGAATAATAGCACCAGTCCAGGAAAGAAGAGAGTATTTAAGCATTAAGAGAATACTGATGATCAGCAGCTGGGTGGAAGGCGAGCTCCTGTTGGATTTAAGAGGGGGAGAGCTGAAAATCCAGCAGGAAAGCTACCTATTACAATGAATACTAAAAACAGGAATAATAGAAAATCAGGGAGCATTTTGCACAGCCAAATGCTGGGATGTTCTATTGCCAGAAACTACATGACTCTCTGTCACCCGTGACACTATTCTATCCCTAACCTAAGGGTTAGTCTTGATGGTGGAGATGGCTGAGTCGCATTCCTGGCTTTACTTCTGACCAGTAGTAGTCTGATGGCCCCCTCCCACCAGGGAAGGACTGGGCAGGAGTGAGATGGAAAACCAATAAAGACAGACAAAAGAGAAAACCAAAACACTGCACACACAGACCGGAATAGACAATGGAGAGACTGTGGAGAAAAGCAAGAGCAGGAAGGTAACAACACAAAGGTTAACACCATATCTGCACTCATCAACAAGTATAACAACCACCAGGTAGTCTGGATCACAACACCTCACCAGACCAGCTTAAATGAACTGGCTTAGGTGGATCTAGCCAGCATATTTAGGAGGGGAGCAGATGTGTTTGGCTTCCTCACAACATGTGATCAAAGGAGACTAACAAGCAGACTTGCAGAGATTAGCTTGCTAGCCTGCCTATGAATTACCACTCTGTTGGTTGTGGCCTGAGTCTGCCTGCGTTGATCACAGACACCAGAGAAGTTATCTGGCGGAGTGTAAGAATCTGTGTTCTGAACAGATCCCGACGCCGCCATGACAGTCAGCGAAGTTTGTAAAATTCTGTCTGACAGTACTCCTCATTTAAGAGGGGCCTCTGGACCCTCAGGACCTGGTCTCTATGGATGGATGGAGACCATGAAAAGTGCTCACCAGGCGCTCAGCATGGATATCAGACTCTTGTGCCCAAGTCCTCTCCTCAGGACCATTACCCCGCCATTTAACCAAGTATTACAATGAATGGCAAATAAAACGAGCATCATCGTTCTTAGACCCCTGGAATAAGACCGGAGGCGGAGGTCAGGAAATAGCGGTTCCATAACCCAGATGATATTTTAACAGATCTGTGGAATACATCTTGGATTTTGAAAGATGCCGATAATGCCAGAGGGAAAGCAACAGGATTAATGACCACTGCAATATTGTACAGAGCAATAAACCGGGGTCTTCACTTAAGTGAAGGCATCTTAAGCCTAATGTTTCTTATAGATAACCACAGATAACCACACCAGGTCACCCACACACAGGTCCTACAGTCACCACACACAGGTCCTACAGTCACCACACACAGGTCCTACAGTCACCACACACAGGTCCTACAGTCACCACACACAGGTCCTACAGTCACCACACACAGGTCCTACAGTCACCACACACAGGTCCTACAGTCACCACACACAGGTCCTACAGTCACCACACACAGGTCCTACAGTCACCACACACAGGTCCTACAGTCACCACACACAGGTCCTACAGTCACCACACACAGGTCCTACAGTCACCACACACAGGTCCTACAGTCACCACACACAGGTCCGGACCGGGCACACGTCTACAGTCACCACACACAGGTCCGGACCGGGCACACGTCTACAGTCACCACACACAGGTCCTACAGGCACCACACACAGGTCCTACAGTCACCACACACAGGTCCGGACCGGGCACACGTCTACAGTCACCACACACAGGTCCTACAGTCACCACACACAGGTCCTACAGTCACCACACACAGGTCCTACAGTCACCACACACAGGTCCTACAGTCACCACACACAGGTCCTACAGTCACCACACACAGGTCCTACAGTCACCACACACAGGTCCGGACCAGGCACACGTCTACAGATCACCCACACACAGGTCCGGACCAGGCACACGTCTACAGATCACCCACACACAGGTCTGGACCAGACACACGTCTACAGTCACCCACACACAGGTCCGGACCGAGCGCACATCTACAGTCACCCACACACAGGTCCGGACCGGGCGCACGTCTACAGTCACCACACACAGGTCCGGACCGGGCACACGTCTACAGTCACCACACACAGGTCCGGACCGGGCACACGTCTACAGTCACCACACACAGGTCCGGACCGGGCACACGTCTACAGTCACCACACACAGGTCCGGACCAGCCACACGTCTACAATCACCACACACAGGTCCAGACCAGCCACACGTCTACAGTCACCACACACAGGTCCGGACCACACACAGGTCCGGACCGGGCACACGTCTACAGTCACCCACACACAGGTCCGGACCGGGCACACGTCTACAGTCACCCACACACAGGTCCGGACCGGGCACACGTCTACAGTCACCACACACAGGTCTAGACCAGGCACACGTCTACAGTCACCACACACTGGTCCGGACCAGGCACACGTCTACAGTCACCCACCGACAGGTCCGGACCAGGCACACGTCTACAGTCACCACACACAGGTCTGGACCAGCCACACGTCTACAGTCACCCACAGACAGGTCCGGACCAGCCACACGTCTACAGTCACCCACACACAGGTCTGGACCAGCCACACGTCTACAGTCACCACACACAGGTCCGGACCAGGCACACGTCTACAGTCACCACACACAGGTCCGGACCAGGCACACGTCTACAGTCACCCACACACAGGTCCGGACCAGCCACACGTCTACAGTCACCCACACACAGGTCTGGACCAGCCACACGTCTACAGTCACCACACACAGGTCCGGACCAGGCACACGTCTACAGTCACCCACACACAGGTCCGGACCAGCCACACGTCTACAGTCACCACACACAGGTCCGGACCAGGCACACGTCTACAGCACATTTGTATTTGGAGCCCATGTCGCGCAAATGCTGCTGAACTCTCTCCATGTAGATGATAATGCTGAGACCAGTCCTCCTGACACCTACAGATCTGGGGATGATGACCATAAACGCACAAAATAAAGGTGATATACCAGAAGATTTATGGCGTCAATTATTGATAGCAAATTTGGCGAGAGGAAGGAACGAGGACCACTCCTGAAAACAGGGAAAATACCAGGGTGACCAGCCAGGAGAGAATCAAGATGCTCCCCCAGAACCTTAGGGCGAAGATTCGGGGGGACAAACGACTTGTTCACCGTAACCCCAGATGGCACCTCACCTTGAGCCTTAGCAATCTCCAGCTCCACATCAGTACTGAGCGCCGACAGCATCACTCCCTACTGAAGGACGGAAACCGGTTCTTCACAAAGTTCCCCCAATCAGAAAACTTCTGGATAAAGCATCAGCTTTAATATATTTAGAGCCAGGGTGATAAGTATTGAAAAATATTAAACCTAGTAAAAAATAAAGACCATCAAGCTTGTCTCGGTATAAGACGCTTAGCCGACTCAAGATAAAGGTTTTAATGGTCGATAATTGTAGTAACAGGATGAATCGCCACCTCCAGAAAGTGTCACCATTCCTCAAACTCTAACTTGATCGCCAGTAATTTCCTGTTGCTAATATCATAATTCCGATCCACCGAACATAATTTCTTAGAAAAGAAGGCGCATGGATGCAGTTTACCATCAGACGCACCCTAAGACAACACAGCTCCCACCCCCATCTCTAATGCATCAACCTCCACCGTAAAAGAATGAAAAACTTCAGGCTGTATCAATACAGGTGCCGATAAGAAGCATTTTTTAAGACTGTCAAACGCACACAAAGCACCCGCAGACCATCTTGAGAAGTCTGTACCCTTCCTTGTCATGTCAGTAAGACATCTTGTTATGGCAGAGAAATTCTTAATAAACTTCCTGTAATAATTTGCAAAACCTAAGAAACGTTGCAGAGTATTAAGGTTCTCAGGACCGTCCCATTTTAAATAGCCTGTAACTTAGAGGGATCCATCCGAAATCACGCAGCAGAAATAATGTAACCCAAAAACAGAAGTTCTTGAACGGCAAAAACACACGTCTCCAGTTTAGTGTAAAATTTATTCTTTCTATTTGTAACACTTGTCTGACATGTTTCATATGAGACCCAAAATCCCGTGAATATGAGAATGTCATCAAGTTAAATAATTACAAATTTCCCTAACAGATGAGAAAACACATCATTAGTGAAGTTTTGGAATACAGCAGGTGCGTCACCAGGTTTTCGAAGTGCCCTTCCGCGGATCGGATCGCGGATCGGACGTGGATCGGATTATAGGCTCCCCTAAGATCAAGTTTAGAGAACCATTTATAACCAGCAATCTGATTAAGTAGGTCAGGAATGAGTGGAAGAGGATACGGATCTCAAACAGTTATTTGGTTGAGCTACACCATTCTTGTTTCTTACAAAGAAGAAGCCCGCAGTCACCGGAGATGAAGATGGCCTAATGTGCCCTTCTCTAAACTCCCCGTTATGTACCCTTTAGAAGCTGATCCCTCAGGACCTGACAAGTTATACAGTCTGCCCTTGGGCAATTTTTCCCCATGTCAGCATTTTGGTAAAGTCATAAGGCCTATGTAGCGGCAGCTCCTGACAGTCCTTCTCAGAGAACACATCACCAAAAACAGAGAGAGGACCAGGAAGACTAGAGGTAACCGCTGAAATACAGGTTCCTAGACAGTGGTCTTATTGTGCTCAATTTGTACTCCACTTTATTATTTCTTGGGTTTGTCAGTCAACAGTGGGATTATGCAATGCAAACCAGGGCAACCCTAATACAATTTGTGCAGGAAGATCCTTAAGAACATGACATGATATGAGCTCCGAATGTAGTACCCCTGTACATAGCGCCAGCCCCTGCACACACTCAAAAAAATCCCCCAAGCAAGAGATGACGAGTCAATGGCAAAAATCTGCATCGGATTTGATAACGCCTTCAAATCCAACCCTGTGGAACGAGCAAACTGTTCATCAATTATGTCTACTCTGAACCACTCTCAAGAAGGACCGTATTAGAGACTTCTAGGCCCCCAACCTTAACACTTGAAGGTATTAAACATTGAGACACCATTGTGAAGGAAATACGTAGACCCAAACATGGGTCTTGGAGAATTCCGACTGCCATCTTTCCTTGGGCACGGAGATGCAGGTACTGACAGTGTGTCCTATTTTGCCACAGAAAGAACAAACTACACTCCATTTACACGAGGAGTTGCGTTCTCCTCACACTGAATGTCCCTCTAAACTGCATGGGCTCAGGAGAGGCCTCCGGAGGTAATGCTGGTACAGTAACCCCCTCCCAGAGAGTCTTGGTATTATGAGACCTCTGCCAAAATGGGTTATCAATATGTATTACCAAAGAGATGGCACACTTTAAAGAAGGAGGGCTCATACATTACCATCGCCTCCTTTACCCTCTTTGACAAACCCTGGAAAAATTGGCTTTTAAGTGCAGGGTTGTTCCACTGTTTGTCCGTGGACCAGTACTGGAATTCAACACTCTGCCGGCTGATTGCCAGATCTTAAACTTTGCTACAGATGCTTTATCCGGATCATCATAGGTGAGAACGAGTGTCAAGAAAAACCCGTTCATTGTGGAAAAAAAAAAAATGGTGAATCAGAGGCCAAGGAAAAGGCCCATGCTTGTGGGTTCCCACTCAAGAGCGAGACAATCATTCCCACCCGCTGTTCCTCACCACCAGAGGAGTGGAGACGTAAACAAAAGTATAATTTACATGACTCCCTAAAAGTAACAAACCAACTGAGCTCCTCTGAAAATCTCCCCGGGACAGGCGGTCTGGGTTCAGATGATTGTGACCATGACAGATTGTTCCGGTGTCGCGGACCGAGCTTGCTATTTTATTTCCCCCATTTATTCGGCTACCTAAAGAGACGAGATCTGCATTTGTCTCGTTAGTGCAGCAACTAGGTCCATGCTGGAATGTGAGAAGTTGGGCCAGCTATAATGTCACAAGATGACTGTTAGAGTGGCAGGGGATAGGTGGCTCCTCTACTCTACCTCATGCTAGGGGACCCTAGGCTAGTCCCGTTCCTGGCTATGCTCCTCACCAGTACTGCTCTGTAACCACCCTCCCAGTAGGGAAGGATAGGGCAGGAGTGTGATGGAAAACAGATTAAGATCAAAACTCTGACACACTGCACACACACAAAAATAAACAATGAGAGACTCAGGAGTAAAGCAAGAGCAGGAAGGTAACAACAAAAAGGCAACAAGGGATAACGCCACAACCTCACTCAGCAACAAGTACCACACCAATTAGTCTGGAACACACCAGCTCACCAGACAAGCTAAAATAAACTATAGCTGGCATAGAAGGAAACATCTAGCCAGCATATATAGAAGGGGAGCAGATGTGATTGGTTCCACACAGCATGTGATCAAAGGAGACTAACAAGCAGACTACCAGAAATTAACTGTTACTAGCCTGCCTATACTACCACTCTGCAGATAGACCCCCCCCCAAACCTATCTGTGCTGATCACAGGCCTCAGAGAAGTTATTGGGCAGAGTGTCAGAATCTGTAGTCTGAACAGGACCCGGCGCTGCCATGACAGTCTGCGAAATTTATAAAAATCTCCATGTGACAATGGCAGAGGGAAGAACACCGGAGTGTTTGCAGGAACATGAGCAGGAGGAGGGAGCAGTAACGAGGAAGAGCAATAGAGGGAGGAGCATGGGAGGAAGGGGAAGGGAGAGGCAGGGGCAGGAGTAGCAGAGCGAGATACATCGGAGAAGCTGCAGTGGGAGAAGCACAGGAGGGTCTGCAAGGACAGGAGATGGAGGAGTGACAGGGAAAAGCACTGGCAGGGACGAGCATGGGAGGAGTAGCAGGGTGAGAAGCATGGTTGGCGCGGCAAGGACAGGCATGGCGGGAAGAGCGGCAGGGGAAGAAGCTTGGGAGGGTCTGCTGGCACAGGGGGGTCTGCAGTGACAGGAGAGGCGGGGGGAGGCGACCTGGAGGGTCTTCAGGGGAAGGAGCACAGGACGAATGTCAGGTGGGAGGATTGATAGGGGGAATAGCACTGATGGGTCAGCAGGTTGACTAGCACGGGAGGAGCGGCAGGTTGAAGAGTTGCAGGGACAGGCAGGAGCATCAGGGGGATTGGTGACAGTGATAGGGAAGGAGCGCTGGCGGAGCGGCAGGTGAAGGAGCCATGGAGGCATGTCAAATGGAGGAGCATTGGAGTGTCTGCAGGGACAGGACCGGCATGGGCAGGAGTGATGGGGAAGACTAATAGAGGGAAGACCACTGGGGGAGAAGCATGGGAGGAGCGACAGGAAAAGGCGCACGAGAGGAGTAGCAGGGTGAGGAGAATGGGAGGGCCTGCAGGGTCAGGAAGGCGTGGGGAGGAGTGACATGGTCAGGAGCATGGGAGGAGTAACAGGGTGAGGAGGATGGGAGGAGCGGCAAGGGGGGGAGGCCGAAAGGCAGTAACAGGGTGAGGAGCATGGAAGTGTCTGCAGGGACAGGGGTGGCATGGGGAGGAATGACTAGGAGGAGTAGCAGGATAAGGGCATGGGAGGAGCGGAAGAAACGCGAGAAAAGTAGCAGGGTGAGGAGCATGTGAGTGTCTGCAGGGACAGGAGTGGCATGGGGAGGAGTGAGGGGAGGAATGACTAGGAGGAGCACAGGAGGAGTAGCAGGGTAAGGGCATGGGAGGAGCGGAAGAAGCACAAGAGAAGTAGCAGGATGAAGAGCATGGGAGGGTCTGCAGGGACAGCAGCAACAGGAGGGAGCAGTGATGGGAGGAGTTACAGGGGAAGGAGCACTGGCGGGGTAGAAGGGGGATGAGTATGGAAGGAAGAGCATCGGAGGAGGAGGAGGAGCACAGGAGTGTCTGCAGGGACAGGAGTGACGGAGGAGTGACGTGGAAGAGCGATAGAGGGAGGAGTGGCAAGGTGAGGAGCATGGAGTAGTGGTAGGAAAAGGAGCATAAGAGAAGTAACAGGGAGGGTCTGCAGGGACAGGAGCGGCAGAAATGAGCAGTGATAGGAGTTGCACTGGTGTGGTAGCAGGGGGATGAGCACAGAAGGACGAGCATCGCAGGAGCACAGGTGTGTCTGCAGGGATAGGAGCGGCATGGGGAAGAGTGATAGAGGGAGGAGTAGCAGGGTGAGGAGCATGGGAGGAGTAGTAAGAAAAAGCACGAGGAGTAGTAGGATGAGGCGCATGGGAGGGTCTGCAGGGACAGAAGCAGCAGGAAGGAACAGTGGTGGGAGGAGCAACAGGGGGAGGAACACTGGTGGGGTGGCAGGGGGAGGAGCATGGGAGGAGTAGGATGAGGCGCATGGGAGGGTCTGCAGGGACAGGAGCAGCAGGAAGGAGGAGTGGTGGGAGGAGCGACAGGGGAAGGCACACTGGTGGGGTGGCAGGGGGAGGAGTGAGATGGAGGAGCACTGGAGTGTCTGCAGGGACAGGAGCGTCGGGAAGGAATAGCAACGGGGATGAGCACTGGTGGGGCGGCAGGGGAAGAGTAGCATGGTGAGGCGCACAGAAGGATCTGCAGGTACAGGAGCGACTTGGTGGGGAGCACAGGAGGGGGTATCAGGATGATGAGGATGGTTGAAGCGGCAGGGACGGGCACAGCGGAAATAATGGCAGGGGAAGGATGCACAGGAGGGTCTGCAGGGGTAGGAGCTTTGGAAACTGTTGCACACTTAGGACATATGTGGGGGCACAGGCCCATCTGTCCCTTCACTTGTATCATGTGTGTCCTGCACGTGTCTGTTCTCCTGCATCTGTCTGTCGTTCTTCAGGGACAAGGCCCCGGGTCAGAGGGAATGTGACCAGGCCATCGAGCTCCTGAACCAGACGGTGCGAGAGTTGGACCAGGCCTCCCTAGAAGCCATTAGCCAGCAGTTAACCCCACGGGAGGGCATATCACAAGAGGTGAGTGTGGACTGTGGTTGTATGCTGTGAGGATGGTTTACATTGCCTCCACTCTAATTTATCCCGCTCTTCCAGGCTCTACACACTCAGATGCAGACATCGGTGCAGGAGATCAGTAACCTGATAGAACCGCTGGCCACGGCAGCAAGAGCCGACTCCTCCCAGCTCGGGCACAAGGTGGGCATGCGCCATGCAAGTGGTAAGGCTGTGTGACTTCTTCCTGTCACTGACCACCCGTCTGCTGTCCGCAGGTGTCCCAGATGGCGCAGTACTTCGAGCCACTGACCCATGCGGCTATTGGAGCCGCATCGAAGACAATCAACCATCAGCAGCAGATGAACCTCTTGGACCAGACCAAGACGCTGGCCGAGTCCGCTCTACAGATGCTGTACACCGCCAAGGAGGCCGGCGGCAACCCCAAGGTCAGAGTAGTGCCCGCACTCCAGGGTGCCCACAGCTCCTCCAGGAGCTTACTTCACTCTGTACTTCATTGCAGGTGGCAACGCACACACAGGAGGCTCTGGATGAGGCTGCTCAGATGATGCACGAGGCCGTGGATGACCTGACCGGAACCCTGAATGAAGCTGCCAGTGCCGCGGGGGCCGTGGGGGGCATGGTGGACTCAATCACTCAGGCTATCAATAAGGTGAACATCACTGACATACACCACCAACATTGCCAACAAATAACCTGTGCTGGTGACTGATCTGTGCGTGTGACTGACCTGTGCCATCGACTGACGAACAACCTGTGCTGATGACTGACCTATGCCGATGATTGATCTATGCCGTCACCAACCTCTGTCGCTGACTGACCTTTGTTGACCGCTGACCTCTACCAATCTCTACTTACTGCTGACCACCGACCTCTGCCTATTGCCGACTGCTGACCTCTACCAATCTCTTGACTACTGCTGACCACCACTGACGTCTGATCTTTTACTCTAGTTGGATGAGCAGCACATCGGAGAACCTGAGGGATCATTTGTGGATTATCAGACGACCATGGTGAAGACAGCAAAAGCCATCGCTGTGACAGTTCAGGAGATGGTGAGTACCAGCGTCTGACCCCAGGCAGGCACCGTGCTCACTATCAGTGATGAGCAGAAGCTGGTGGGTCCTGGCTCTGATGCCAGGTGGGCTCTGTGCTCATTGTGGAAATTTTTTATTTTTTCCAGGTCACAAAATCCACCACCAATCCGGATGAGCTGGGCACCCTGGCGAGTCAATTGACCAGCGACTACAGTCAACTTGCTCATGAAGCCAAACCGGCATCTGTGACTGCGGAGAATGAGGAGGTAAGAGGCGAGAATGTCCCCAGGCCTCTGCGGGCACCAGTCACATGACCGCTCCAGTCACATCCACATTTATGTGCTTTCAGATTGGATCCCACATTAAGCAGCGAGTACAGGAGCTCGGGCACGGCTGCTCTCAGCTGGTCACTAAAGCCGGTGCCCTGCAGTGCTGCCCGACGGACGGCTACACCAAGAGGGAGCTGATCGACTGCGCCCGGCTGGTGTCTGAAAAGGTAGGAGACCCTGTGGGAAATACTTCCCCGCCCTGATCACAGTGCTGACCCTCCCCCACTCTGATCACAGTGCTAACCCTCCCCCGCCCTGATCACAGTGCTGACCCTCCCCCACCCTGATTAGTGCTGACCCTCTCCCGCACTGATCACAGTGCTGATCCTCCCCCGCCCTGATCACAGGGCTGACCCTCCCCCGCCCTGATCACAGTGCTGACCCTCCCCCGCCCTGATCACAGTGCTGACCCTCCCCCACCCTGATCAGTGCTGACCCTCTCCCCCACTGATCACAGTGCTGATCCTCCCCCGCCCTGATCACAGTGCTGATCCTCCCCCGCCCTGATCACAGGGCTGACCCTCCCCCGCCCTGATCACAGTGCTGACCCTCTTCCGCCCTGATCACTGCTGACCCTCCCCCGCCCTGATCACAGTGCTGACCCTCCCCCGCCCTGATCACAGTGCTGACCCTCTCTCGCCCTGATCAGTGCTGACCCTCCCCTGCCCTGATCACAGGGCTGACCCTCCCCTGCCCTGATCACAGGGCTGACCCTCCCCCGCCCTGATCACAGTGCTGACCCTCTTCCGCCCTGATCACAGTGCTGACCCTCTCCCGCCCTGATCACAGTGCTGACTCTCCCCCGCCCTGATCACAGTGCTGACCCTCTCTCGCCCTGATTAGTGCTGACCCTCCCCTGCCCTGATCACAGTGCTGATCCTCCCCTGCCCTGATCACAGTGCTGACCCTCCCCCGCCCTGATCACAGTGCTGACCCTCCCCCGCCCTGATCATAGTGCTGACCCTCCCCCGCCCTGATCATAGTGCTGACCCTCCATCGCCCTGATCACAGTGCTGACCCTCCCCTGCCCTGATCACAGTGCTGACCCTCCCCTGCCCTGATCACAGCGCTGACCCTCCCCTGCCCTGATCACAGCGCTGACCCTCCCCTGCCCTGATCACAGCGCTGACCCTCCCCTGCCCTGATCACAGCGCTGGCCCTCCCCTGCCCTGATCACAGCGCTGGCCCTCACCCACCGTCAACACAGTGCTAACCCTCCCCCGCATTGAACACAGCACTGAGCTTCCTTACTGACCCTTTCCCAACGTTCTCTTAGTGCTGACCTTACCCCGCCATCTCCTCCCTTCCCAGAGTTAACTGTTCTCCAACGGCATCCCAGCACTGACCCTCCCCCGCCCTGATCACAGCACTGACCCTCTCCCCGACATCTTTACTGTGCTGACCCTCCCCCTCCCTAATCATAGCTTTGACACTGCCGTCGCCATTTATGTGACCCTCCCGCTTTATCTTTTGCTTTCTCAGGTGTCCCACGTGTTGGCTGCCCTGCAGGCTGGAAACCGCGGCACACAAGCCTGTATCACCGCTGCCAGCGCCGTATCCGGGATCATTGCGGATTTGGATACCACTATTATGTTTGCCACAGCGGGAACATTGAACAGAGAGAATGCTGAGACGTTTGCTGATCACCGGTAAGCTAGGGTTTGTGGCTGGCTGTGTTGTGGCATCTTCTCCCCCGTGACTCCACAGTAACCTTGTGTTCTCTGCCTTCCAGCGAGGGCATCCTGAAAACCGCGAAAGCTCTAGTAGAAGACACAAAGGTCTTGGTTCAGAACGCAACGTCCAGCCAAGAGAAGCTGGCCCAAGCCGCACAGTCCTCCGTCACCACCATCACACGGCTAGCGGAGAACGTAAAGCTTGGTGCTGCCAGTTTGGGGTCAGACGACCCAGAAACTCAGGTAAGTTTGAAGTATCCCACTGTGGGCAACCACTGTGGCTGCTATTATCACACGTGAGGGGGTCAATAGGCTCACAGGCAGTCGATTCCACTTGAGCCGGTGTTCAACTCTCGCCTCCTGGAATCTGGTGGTCCTTTCCTGGGATCCAGTTCTCCCCCTCCCGGAGTCCGGCGCGCCTTTCCTCTCCCAGGGTCCGGCGCTCCCTCCCTCCCCCCCCATCCTCGCGGAGTCCGGCGCTCCCTCCCCCCCTCGCAGAGTCCGGTGCTCCCCTACCCCCCCTCCTCGCGGAGTCCGGCGCTCCCACCCCCCCTTCGCGGAGTCCAGCGCTCCCTCCCCCCCTCCTCGCGGAGTCCAGCGCTCCCTCCCCCCCCTCCTCGCGGAGTCCAGCGCTCCCCCCCCCCCCCCTTGTGGAGTCCAGCGCTCCCTCCCCCCCCTTGCGGAGTCCAGCGCTCCCTTCCCCCCCGTCCCTTTCCCCAGCGCTCGTTTTCCCTCCCGGAGTCCGGCGCTCGTTTTCCCTCCCGGAGTCCGGCGCTCGTTTTCCCTCCCGGAGTCCGGCGCTCGTTTTCCCTCCCGGAGTCCGGCGCTCGTTTTCCCTCCCGGAGTCCGGCGCTCGTTTTCCCTCCCGGAGTCCGGCGCTCGTTTTCCCTCCCGGAGTCCGGCGCTCGTTTTCCCTCCCGGAGTCCGGCGCTCGTTTTCCCTCCCGGAGTCCGGCGCTCGTTTTCCCTCCCGGAGTCCGGCGCTCGTTTTCCCTCCCGGAGTCCGGCGCTCGTTTTCCCTCCCGGAGTCCGGCGCTCGTTTTCCCTCCCGGAGTCCGGCGCTCGTTTTCCCTCCCGGAGTCCGGCGCTCGTTTTCCCTCCCGGAGTCCGGCGCTCGTTTTCCCTCCCGGAGTCCGGCGCTCGTTTTCCCTCCCGGAGTCCGGCGCTCGTTTTCCCTCCCGGAGTCCGGCGCTCGTTTTCCCTCCCGGAGTCCGGCGCTCGTTTTCCCTCCCGGAGTCCGGCGCTCGTTTTCCCTCCCGGAGTCCGGCGCTCGTTTTCCCTCCCGGAGTCCGGCGCTCGTTTTCCCTCCCGGAGTCCGGCGCTCGTTTTCCCTCCCGGAGTCCGGCGCTCGTTTTCCCTCCCGGAGTCCGGCGCTCGTTTTCCCTCCCGGAGTCCGGCGCTCGTTTTCCCTCCCGGAGTCCGGCGCTCGTTTTCCCTCCCGGAGTCCGGCGCTCGTTTTCCCTCCCGGAGTCCGGCGCTCGTTTTCCCTCCCGGAGTCCGGCGCTCGTTTTCCCTCCCGGAGTCCGGCGCTCGTTTTCCCTCCCGGAGTCCGGCGCTCGTTTTCCCTCCCGGAGTCCGGCGCTCGTTTTCCCTCCCGGAGTCCGGCGCTCGTTTTCCCTCCCGGAGTCCGGCGCTCGTTGTCCCTCCCGGAGTCCGGCGCTCGTTGTCCCTCCCGGAGTCCGGCGCTCGTTGTCCCTCCCGGAGTCCGGCGCTCGTTGTCCCTCCCGGAGTCCGGCGCTCGTTGTCCCTCCCGGAGTCCGGCGCTCGTTGTCCCTCCCGGAGTCCGGCGCTCGTTGTCCCTCCCGGAGTCCGGCGCTCGTTGTCCCTCCCGGAGTCCGGCGCTCGTTGTCCCTCCCGGAGTCCGGCGCTCGTTGTCCCTCCCGGAGTCCGGCGCTCGTTGTCCCTCCCGGAGTCCGGCGCTCGTTGTCCCTCCCGGAGTCCGGCGCTCGTTGTCCCTCCCGGAGTCCGGCGCTCGTTGTCCCTCCCGGAGTCCGGCGCTCGTTGTCCCTCCCGGAGTCCGGCGCTCGTTGTCCCTCCCGGAGTCCGGCGCTCGTTGTCCCTCCCGGAGTCCGGCGCTCGTTGTCCCTCCCGGAGTCCGGCGCTCGTTGTCCCTCCCGGAGTCCGGCGCTCGTTGTCCCTCCCGGAGTCCGGCGCTCGTTGTCCCTCCCGGAGTCCGGCGCTCGTTGTCCCTCCCGGAGTCCGGCGCTCGTTGTCCCTCCCGGAGTCCGGCGCTCGTTGTCCCTCCCGGAGTCCGGCGCTCGTTGTCCCTCCCGGAGTCCGGCGCTCGTTGTCCCTCCCGGAGTCCGGCGCTCGTTGTCCCTCCCGGAGTCCGGCGCTCGTTGTCCCTCCCGGAGTCCGGCGCTCGTTGTCCCTCCCGGAGTCCGGCGCTCGTTGTCCCTCCCGGAGTCCGGCGCTCGTTGTCCCTCCCGGAGTCCGGCGCTCGTTGTCCCTCCCGGAGTCCGGCGCTCGTTGTCCCTCCCGGAGTCCGGCGCTCGTTGTCCCTCCCGGAGTCCGGCGCTCGTTGTCCCTCCCGGAGTCCGGCGCTCGTTGTCCCTCCCGGAGTCCGGCGCTCGTTGTCCCTCCCGGAGTCCGGCGCTCGTTGTCCCTCCCGGAGTCCGGCGCTCGTTGTCCCTCCCGGAGTCCGGCGCTCGTTGTCCCTCCCGGAGTCCGGCGCTCGTTGTCCCTCCCGGAGTCCGGCGCTCGTTGTCCCTCCCGGAGTCCGGCGCTCGTTGTCCCTCCCGGAGTCCGGCGCTCGTTGTCCCTCCCGGAGTCCGGCGCTCGTTGTCCCTCCCGGAGTCCGGCGCTCGTTGTCCCTCCCGGAGTCCGGCGCTCGTTGTCCCTCCCGGAGTCCGGCGCTCGTTGTCCCTCCCGGAGTCCGGCGCTCGTTGTCCCTCCCGGAGTCCGGCGCTCGTTGTCCCTCCCGGAGTCCGGCGCTCGTTGTCCCTCCCGGAGTCCGGCGCTCGTTGTCCCTCCCGGAGTCCGGCGCTCGTTGTCCCTCCCGGAGTCCGGCGCTCGTTGTCCCTCCCGGAGTCCGGCGCTCGTTGTCCCTCCCGGAGTCCGGCGCTCGTTGTCCCTCCCGGAGTCCGGCGCTCGTTGTCCCTCCCGGAGTCCGGCGCTCGTTGTCCCTCCCGGAGTCCGGCGCTCGTTGTCCCTCCCGGAGTCCGGCGCTCGTTGTCCCTCCCGGAGTCCGGCGCTCGTTGTCCCTCCCGGAGTCCGGCGCTCGTTGTCCCTCCCGGAGTCCGGCGCTCGTTGTCCCTCCCGGAGTCCGGCGCTCGTTGTCCCTCCCGGAGTCCGGCGCTCGTTGTCCCTCCCGGAGTCCGGCGCTCGTTGTCCCTCCCGGAGTCCGGCGCTCGTTGTCCCTCCCGGAGTCCGGCGCTCGTTGTCCCTCCCGGAGTCCGGCGCTCGTTGTCCCTCCCGGAGTCCGGCGCTCGTTGTCCCTCCCGGAGTCCGGCGCTCGTTGTCCCTCCCGGAGTCCGGCGCTCGTTGTCCCTCCCGGAGTCCGGCGCTCGTTGTCCCTCCCGGAGTCCGGCGCTCGTTGTCCCTCCCGGAGTCCGGCGCTCGTTGTCCCTCCCGGAGTCCGGCGCTCGTTGTCCCTCCCGGAGTCCGGCGCTCGTTGTCCCTCCCGGAGTCCGGCGCTCGTTGTCCCTCCCGGAGTCCGGCGCTCGTTGTCCCTCCCGGAGTCCGGCGCTCGTTGTCCCTCCCGGAGTCCGGCGCTCGTTTCCCCTCCCTGCACCATATGACTTTTTCCGCTTTTTCCTAGGTGGTTCTTATAAATGCCGTGAAGGATGTAGCCAAGGCCCTGGGTGATCTCATCAGTGCCACCAAAGCTGCAGCCGGCAAGTCCAGTGATGACCCGTCTGTATACCAACTGAAGAATTCAGCCAAGGTCAGTGACCTCTGAGTCCACTCCGCAGGACAACTGACATGATGCTGGAGTATTGGGGTCACTGACACTTTTGTGCTTCCAGGTCATGGTGACAAATGTGACATCCCTCCTGAAAACCGTGAAGGCTGTGGAAGATGAGGCCACCAAGGGGACAAGGGCTCTGGAGGCCACAATAGAGCACATAAGACAGGAACTCGCGGTGAGTCCTGGGGACGTGCGGTCACAACAGAAGAGTCAGTATTATGGCTAAGGGCTTTGTTATATTAACCCACTATTGCCCTTTCAGGTTTTCTCCTCCCCGGAGCCACCTCCTCAGACTTCCACCCCTGAGGACTTCATTCGTATGACCAAAGGCATCACGATGGCAACCGCCAAAGCTGTTGCTGCAGGAAACTCGTGTCGCCAGGAAGATGTAATTGCCACAGCCAATCTGAGCCGCCGGGCTATTGCGGACATGCTAGCCGCCGGGCTATTGCGGACATGCTGCGTTCATGCAAGGTGCAGCCATGTGACACATGGAGGTGTATGTGCCACGCGAGGAACGAAGCTTTGTACTAGTGGTGTGTATCTTCTGTTACAGGAAGCTGCCTACCACCCTGAAGTGAACCCAGATGTGCGAATTCGGGCTGTACGGTTTGGTAAAGAGTGCGCCACTGGCTACCTACAATTACTGGACCACGTCCTGGTGGTGAGTGTGGATGTTGGAGTGGTGGCACTTCCGCCTGTGGGCAGTGGACGTGGTCTCATATTTCTAATGCTCTCTCCATGCACAGATCCTCCAGAAGCCGAGTGCTGAACTGAAGCAGCAGCTGGCCGCTTACTCCAAGCACGTGGCCGGTTCAGTGACGGAGCTCATCCAGGCTGCAGAGGCCATGAAAGGTGCCACGTGTGCACCATATCATCTCTAGTGTACACTGCAAGGGGCCAGGGGGTGATAGCGGCTCCATTAATGATGGGAGGGATGAGGGCCGGGAATATCAGCACTCACTAAGGGTGGATAATAAAGCCAGCACTCTATAGAACAGGCCACGGCTCCGGACTCTGGTGGACTTTGACATTATAGGTTTCCTCCAGATAGAGGAGATAAAGCGTTAAAGTCTCCATAGCTTTATACAATGAAGCTGCACATAGATCTCAGTGACAACGTCCAGCTTCTGTGTGTGTGCGGCTCCTGTTCACACCAATGTGTCTGCACAGTAACAGACCGCAGCCTCGGAGGAGTCTGTGTGTCGCCTGCGCGCAGCCATATACCCAGGGGTAGGGGACAGAAGTGGATGTGCAGGGTCTGACTACACGGGGTTGTGAGTAGTCTGTTACCATGGAGACGGAGGTTTTCATACTGCTGACATTTTTTGTTCGTCCATGTTCCAGGCACTGAATGGGTGGACCCAGAAGACCCCACAGTCATTGCAGAGAATGAACTGCTGGGAGCCGCAGCTGCTATCGAGGCAGCAGCCAAAAAGCTAGAGCAGCTAAAACCTCGCGCCAAACCCAAGGTAACTCCGTCACCCATTACTAAACTCTCGGCCTATGGT
Source organism: Anomaloglossus baeobatrachus (assembly GCF_048569485.1). Classification (NCBI taxonomy): domain Eukaryota; kingdom Metazoa; phylum Chordata; class Amphibia; order Anura; family Aromobatidae; genus Anomaloglossus; species Anomaloglossus baeobatrachus. The sequence continues at coordinate 975,450,270 of NC_134353.1, forward strand.
AAGACCCCAAACACGTCATTACCCAGATTCCCGAGCTCAGGGCCCCATGTGTGAATCAGTCCCAAAGTGACCGGGAGCTGCACACTTGGATGTGCCCATAGCCGCTGAGGGACATGCCTCAAGCCACGGCAGTCCAGTCCATGGTGGAGCTTCGATACTAGTGAGGTGAAGTCTCCTCAGGACGGAGGTGGTCCCCGTCTATAAGCTGTCTGTGACTTGGTGGCTCAATGGCTCATAGGTCCTTGTGCCGGCTCATCAGATGACTGTTGGTTCTTCCCTGTTTGTAGCAGGCGGACGAGAGCTTGAACTTCGAAGAGCAGATCCTGGAGGCTGCGAAGTCCATTGCGGCAGCAACCAGTGCCCTTGTGAAAGCGGCGTCTGCTGCCCAGAGAGAGCTTGTGGCTCAGGGCAAGGTGGGTTCTTGTGTCTTCCATTCCCTCCCAAGGCTCCGACGTTCTCTCATTGTTGAGTTCTTCATTTCTTCCATTTTGTCTTTCTGCCCCAGGTTGGAGCGATCCCAGCTAATGCTGTGGATGATGGCCAGTGGTCGCAGGGCCTGATCTCCGCTGTGAGTATCTGGGCGTACTGAGTGCAGACTCGGAGTTTTGCCATAGTGAACCTGATGGCACTGTTGTTTGCTCCACAGGCCAGGATGGTTGCTGCCGCTACGAGTAACTTGTGTGAGGCAGCGAATTCTGCGGTTCAGGGTCACGCCAGCGAGGAGAAGCTCATTTCATCAGCGAAGCAGGTAGCTGCGTCCACGGCTCAGTTGCTGGTTGCTTGTAAAGTGAAAGCCGACCACGATTCAGAGGCCATGAAGAGACTGCAGGTGAGTGCAGAGAGGGCTGATGTGTAGCCTCCGCTTGGGGAGCGTCCATCGCGTCTCATGATGATGTATCTCCGTAGGTGGCAGGGAACGCTGTGAAGCGAGCATCAGACAACCTCGTCAAAGCTGCACAGAAAGCGGCAGCGTTCCAAGACTATGACGAGACTGTGGTGGTGAAGGAGAAGATGGTTGGGGGGATCGCACAGGTGAGATGGCGGCCTTTGCTTTAGGCACAGATACCGCGTTCCTCGGGGCAGCCCCATGTCAGCACCTGGGTGAAGTGTTCCTCCCTGATGACATTGCTTGGTTGGCTTCTCCTCTTCTGACTATTCCTGCTAGTCATTGCCTGCGGTCCTTATATCGTGGTCTTGCTTTGCAGATTATTGCGGCTCAGGAAGAAATGTTGCGGAAGGAGCGTGAGCTGGAGGAAGCGCGGAAGAAGCTGGCCATGATCAGACAGCAGCAGTACAAGTTTCTGCCGTCAGAGCTGCGGGAGGACTCCCAGAACTGAGCCTATCCCACTCCTCACGCCTTTAACATTACCCAGCACCCTTCTTCCCAGCTGCTGAGGCGTAACCGGCTTCTCCCGCTCACTAATCGCTCTTGCACATGGGCCTCAGTAGTTACTTTGAAGCCGGCGCTCTGGGACTTGGGGCCACACCGATTTCCTTCTTCCTCAGATGCCTCCGCTGGCAGGAGTGGAGTGTGTCATGTGTGAATGTTGTCCGCTCCCAGCTGAACGGTTGTTCCTGTACTGGTGGTGCCTTATTGCCCTGGGTCTGGCACGTAGCCGGGCTGATGCCTTATTGCACCTGTCTATGCTGTATTAATCCCCCGCTGCTTGCCCTGTCTGCTGTCCTTCCTGGAGCGCTCAGCGGGAGGCGGAGTGAATGCCGTGTGACTGCTGACCTCCATGTCTCCAGATGTATGTACCTCCATGCCAATAAGTGCCTCAACGTGCCGTGCACAATCAAACTGTTACTCCGTAGCGAGCAGCGCGCTTCCTCGTCCTCGTGACGTCCCGTTACATTTCTATATAAAGTATCTATTTTTATTTTGCATTTTGTTGAAATTTTATATGCTCTTGTGATGGACCCTGAGCGGTGCCCTCTGTGCCTGCTCACCTTCACGGCTCCACCAAAACTATCACCAATAAATATCTTCACCTCGGAGTACCGCCTATTATATCACTGACGTGGCCGCGATCTGTGGATGAGCCAGTCCTTATGGACAGTGATGGCTGCACAGGGCACAGCTGACAGTCGTGAGACGCTGGACTGATGTAAACTGCAATCTGATAGCGATCAGCTAATGTGTCCTACAACTCCAACCATGGTGGCAACCTCTAAGGTCCACCAGGGATCCGATCAGGGAGGCATTCTAACATATCCCTGGTGGTCCACAAAAATTATTCCACCATTGGCTCGTCCCACTGTGCCATCAATACCTCGAGTCCATTACTGGCCATGATGGCAAGTGGGCAGAGTACTGTAGTCAACGAGTGGTGGTGTAACATCTACTGCCTGCCTGGTAGTCATGGCCAGGCTCCAGCGCTGACCTAGGAGAGGACAGTCAGCAATCATCAGATTGTAAGAACTCCGGAAAGGAAGACATTTTGGGGATTGTATCTGTATATTTGCCTGGGTTGCGCAAAAACCTTTCTGATGTGTCAAAGGTTTCACTGAGTAGAAGTTGTGGAGGGAAACAGTCCCCGAGAGCAGAGTCGCTCAGCCGGGGCGCTCTTCTGCAGGATGGAAGACGCTCTGCATAGACTCCATGTTGGAGGAGAGCAGCACTTCTGCTACTCCCATTTTAGCGATTAGGAGGTCTCAGAATCCGGACTCCCATTAGTCAATGACAGTAAAATGGGAGCTGCTCTTGAAACTCCATAAATACCATGAATAAATATTTTGAGACCACCAATATGGATTATTCACCCCAATTCCCATGGACACTTATACCCAAAGACCATAAGGATCTGAATACAGCGATATGTAAAAAGCCGAAGAGAAAAAAGCGCAACAGGGTCTTACCCAATATACAGATAAAAGTGATAAGGGACTGTGCTCCCCTCATGGGATAGTGTCACACAACCGGATACAAAGCCTGTGACCGGCGGATGCAGAGACCACGCGCTGAAGAAGCCGGAGCAAGGTCAGCGTGGAGCTACCACTGCGCGGCTGGAGATACCACACCTCCAGGAGAGGTAGAACACAGGGTGGTTTATTACCCCACGTCTTCATCAGGAAATCCACCAATAGGACAGACAGCAGCAGTAATAGGCGCCAAGGAAACGACAGCCAGAGGTCAAAGGGTTAAAGGAGGCGCTAAGGATGGGCAATGTCTGATCAAAAGTAGAAATACATTATATTCCAAGCTAAAAACTAAGAAGCGCAAAGAAAGTTCCTCCGTGCTGTTTCATCACAATTTATATTAGGTTATATATTCTCTCAGGGTTCAGAGTAATAAATGTAATAATATTACACACCTCTACGGTGTGTGGCCGTGTGTGTATGTATATATATATATAATGTGTATGTGTGTAATATTACACACCTCTACAGTATATATATATTAGGGTGTTCCATTTTTCCGAAGGTAAAATTTTCATATGACTTTGCTTGAATCCTTGGACCAGCTCCCCTAAAAGATCAATGTAAAAATTGTTAGTGAAATCGATTAATATTTAGGGGTTGGACACTTTGATCACTTTCATCTGAAAGTAGTGAAATTCATGAGAATGTATCATCGACATCACACTAATGTGTATGTTGTGTTTCTATTATTTTTTGCAGTAGTTAAACTGAAAATGAGTAATAGAAAAGGGGTTTGTTACTTGAAAAGGTGCCTGGTGGTGGATTTTTGGGAGCTCGACTCCCTTCCAAGGAACAAGTGCTTTCAGTTTTTATTTACCATCACAAGGAAATGAAAGAAACGCTCTCATGTGCTGTTAAATCCACAAGTATTAAACTACAGGACGTGTGGAAGAAAGAAAGTCTCCCTGTCATGACCGGAGAATATCCGAACTCGTATACAGACGTTATACAAGGAACATCAACATCTGGGTAAAGAGAAATCAAGAAACACTGACAAAGCAAATATGAAGCGGCAGATTTGGAAAGGTGATCTTGTGATCTCGTTGAGCTATTTGAAATTGTCAGACAAAATGTGATGTCCATTAATAGCGTACGAGAAGACGATAAAACATTCCTTATGTCACAGAGAGGATCGGATGAGTTCAGCAATGAGTGGTGTAGATAAGGTTCTTGCCTCACAAATTAAGAAGAAGAAAATAAATGCAGAAAAAAGGAGGCATACAAGATGAAACCTTAGTGGAGCACTCATCTCCATCATCAACTCACGAAGAGGACGGATCCTCTGCACCACCAGTGAAACAATCTTGAGCAGGTCGTAGATTAAAACCTCTTGATCACACACGGCTACATGGGATCGAGAACAATTCTCCATTCCACAAGCAAGTACTTCATTTATTGCAACTGCAAAAAGCCTTGGTCACGATGTTTCATGCATGTCCATATCTCCATCCACCGTTTTCTGAGCTCGGGCGATTAACAGAAGACAAATGGCTGAGAACATGGAAAAGTCACTGTTTGAAAATCCTCCTCATTTAGTCTTACATTGGGATAGTAAATTGTTGCCCTCGGTCGCCCGTGGGAGGGTCAAATCTCTAGAAGATAGAGTTGCTGTTCTTGTAACTGGAAAAGATTTTGAGCATTTGCTTGGCGTACCTATTGCCCAGAAAGGTGCTGGTGAGCTAATGGCTGAAGTTGTTATTCAGGAGGTGGACCGATTTGCGCTACGTGACCGTACCATTGGTATATCTTTCGATACAACTGCATCTAATACAGGAATGATCCAAGGAGTTGAAACTGAATTTGGGTGACCATTGTTGTGGTTGGCTTCCCGCCACCACACCCACGAATTAATCTTGAAAGGAGTGTTTGCTAAGTGTTGTAACATACCATCAAGTGGTCCCGACATCCAGATTTTCCAAAGGTTCCAAAATCAGTGGAATTCAGATAAGAAGAACTATTCCACGATGTTAGATGAAGAAAATCCCATTTAAGATTTTCTAGCAGAACAACGTGTGACAATGGTGGACTACCTCCACCTACCTCCACAAGGTCTTGAAAGATGGCAGTCATCCAAGAGAAGAGTACAAAGAGCTATTACAACTGTCACTTCTATATCTTGGAGGTTGGGATGAAAACGATGGTGGATGGCAAAGGCCATGTACTCAAAATTGTGCTATTCACTAAACAATTGCATATGTCTAATACCGAATTGAAAGGAATAAGAGAAGCAGCACGTTTTGTCTGTCTAATATACGTCCGCGTTTGGCACGAGGCAGTTGTAAGTCGATGGGCTCCAAAGAATGATTTGGATATGCTCCAGCTTTTGCAATATTATCCACATGAAGATGTCAGAGAAGGTGCCTTCACAGTGGCTAGAGACACCTCGGGGATCGGTCAGAACCTAACCTAGGATTGGCATTTCTGGATGAACGTCGGTCAGGCTGAGAAGGAGAAGAGGTTTGAAAATTAAAGAATGAAACCTGCAAAGAAAAAGGAACTGAAACAGTCGGAAGGTAAAAAGCGAGTTTTTGAAGGAAAAGACATCAGCGATTTTGTTACAAGTCAAACAAAGACATTTTTTTTAATTGTTTGGGCTCCACGAGGTAGAAGAATATTGCAGCGATACACGAAGAAGCTACGGCCATGCTCTAAGGTGGTCAATGACGCCGCGGAAAGGAAGTCTAATAATTCAATCAGAGATGGACAGAAATTGTCACTATTATTCTAAGTTTTTAATTGTTTGAATTTCTAATAAAAAATACTTAACATTGAAAATCTGTTTTCGCGTACTATTATTAAACTGCTAAAAGTGTGCAACCTCTAAATATTGTGCGATCGTCTTGAAATTTGGCATATAGACTTTCTACATTAGCGAGACTCGGGGCGTAAGCAAAGTCTGCAAAATTTTGACATTTTGATTTTTAACAAACAAAATGAAAAACGTGTGTGTGTGTGTGTGTGTGTGTGTGTGTGTGTGTGTGTGTGTATAATATATATATATATATATATATATATATATATATCACTATGTACATGATATATTTCCTCATTAAACACTATAGATATATACTGTGTGTGTGTGTGTGTGTGTATATATATGTGTACAGATATATATATAGATATAGATATACACACAATCACACAATCACTGATGGCTTCCCTCATTAAACACATTATATTAAATACCAAAAATTACACATTGAACCCACATTTTGATATTTGACCACTCATTTTTATATAGCATTCATCTACTTTTTTGGCATACTTTTTTAAATTATGTATAGAAGAAAATGTATGCTTTTTAATAAATATATATATATATATATATATATATATATACACACAGTATACTTTTTTTTTTTTTTTTTTTTTTTTACATACAGTGCCTTGTGAAAGTATTCAGCCCCTTGAATTTTTCAGCCTTTTCCCACATTTCAGGCTTCAAACATAAAGATAAAATGTTAATGTTCTGGTGAAGAATCAACAACAAGTGGTCACAATTGTGAAGAGGAACGAAATTTATTGCTTATTTTAAACTTTTGTAAAAAAAATAACTGTAAATTGTTGCGTGCAATATTATTCACCCCCTTTACTGTCAGTGCAGCAAACTCACTCCAGAAGTTGATTGAGGATCTCTGAATGATGCAATGTTGTCCTAAATGACTGATGATGATAAATATAAGCCCCTGTGTGTAATCAAGTCTCCGTATAAATGCCCCTGCTCTGTGATAGTCTCATGTGCTGTGTAAAGCGCAGAGAGCATCATGAAGACCAGGGAACACAACAGGCAGGTCCAGGATACTGTTGTGGAGAAGTTTAAAGCCGGATTTGGTTACAAAAAGATTTCCAAAACTTCAAACATCCCAAGGAGCACTGTGCAAGCGATCATATTGAAATGGAAGGAGCATCATACCACTGCAAATCTACCAAGACCCGGCCGTCCATCCAAACTGTCATCTCACACAAGGAGAAGACTGATCAGAGACGCAGCCAAGAGGCCCATGATCCCTCTGGATGATCTGCAGAGATCTACAGCTGAGGTGGGAGAGTCTGTCCATAGCACAACAATCAGTCTACACTGCACAAATCTGGCCTTTATGGAAGAGTGGCAAGAAGAAAGCCATTTCTCAAAGATATCCATAAAAAGTGTTGTGTAAAGTTTTTCACAAGCCACCTGGAGACACCAAACATGTGGAGGAAGGGGCTCTGCTCAGATGAAACCAAAATAAAACTATTTGGGCACATTGCCAAACGTTACATAACAGCAACACAGCTCATCACCCTGATCACACCATCCCCACTGTCAAACATGGTGGAGGCAGCATCATGGTTTGGGCCTGCTTCTCTTCAGCAGGGACTGGGAAGATGGTTAAAATTGATGGGATGATGGATGGAGCCAAATACAGGACCATTCTTGAAGAAAACCTGTTGGGAGTCTGCAAAAGACCTGAGACTGGGACGGAGATTTGTCTTCTAAGAAGACAATGATCCCAAACACAAAGCAAATTTATTTCTACTTTTGATCAGACATTGCACATTCTTAGCGCCTCCTTTAACCCTTTGAACTCTGACTCGCTGTCATGTGTTTCCTTTGGTGCTTTTTTGGCGGCTGTTGTTAGACCGCATTACTGCTGTCATCTGTCATATTGGTGGATTTCCTGATGAAGACGTGGCGTAATAAACCACCTTGTATTCTACCTCCTGGAGGTGTGGTATCTCCAGCCGCGCGGTGGTAGATCCACACTGACATTGCTCCTGCACAGCTTATGAGTACAGCGATGGCAGAGGTCATATATTACAGTACTTCTGCTACTCAGTAACATTCATTGACCAGATCGGGTATTTACTCACTGATCCAGCAGACACTTTTATTATTTACCATGTACGGGATGTGGCTGAGCCACGGCATCATGCGTTTGTACCTGACTTTCATGATGTTTATTCTGAATCCACTAATCTTTCGGGTCACAACTCACAAGGGCTTTCCACGTGTCACCACCAAATGTAGAAACCTGTTAAAGAATCAGATTCTCACAGAACGATGCGTGTAACCCTCCACGCCTAAAGACAGCGCCTGGAAGGTGAACCCTCCACGCCTAAAGACAGCGCCCGGAAGGTAAACCCTACACGCCTAACGCCAGGCACCCAGGGCAGTCGCATGGCTCCACGCCATAGCCACATATGTCACATGGCACATTTTATGCTTGTGTCTCATGGAAGTTTTGATGAAGATGATGCCGGATGTCACTTTGTATGAAGGCATCTTCTGAAATATTTAATTCAACACTAACCTTAATTTTGCCAAGAAATTTAATCTGCGTTGAATGGAAGTGCCTGGTATCACAAGTGCTGCAAAGCCTCCTATGACTGCACCTAACCAGGCTTAGGGATGTCGGTGACCTCAGCAAATCAGACTAAGAGTAAGTGGTCGTAACTGGACGGGCCCAGTCTTAAAAGTCCGGATCTGCATGGTTTCAAATGTACCTAAGTGCCAGACCCAGGATTTGAGCTATTGATCCGGCTCCGGCACTCAGGAAAACAAAAAAATAAAGAAAATAAGAATGAAGCAGGCACGTCATACTTACAAAGGTTTCCGCGTGGCTGTATGCTGCTCCCGTGGCCTCCCTAGGCCGCTCATTATCGCTCATCAATATGCACTGCTTTCCCCACCCACCAGCCGTCCTGGTGTCTGTGATTGGTTGCAGTCAGACATGCCCCCAGCCTGTGTGACAGCGTCTGCCCGCAACAAATTACAGACGCTGTCTGCGGGTCAGTATCGCTGTGTAAAAAATAAATGAAACAATTATCGTAGGGTTCCCCCATCTTATGATACCCTGCACAAAGAAAGCCCATGGCTGCAGGCCCAGGCGAGCACTTATCTTGGCTGTGTATCAAAATAAGAGGAACCGCATACAGCTCTTTTTTTTTTTTTTGTTGTTTAAATTACTTTAAAAAAAAAAGTGCGGTCCCCCCAATTGTGATACCCAGCCATGATAAAGCCCAACAGCTGGGGGCTGGTACTCTCAGCATGGGCAGTCCCATGGTTATTGGGACCCCCTGTGCTAAGAATAGCAGCCCTCAGCCACCCCGGAATTCCGCTGCAGGAGCAGTGTACAGCACACCCGGGGGCTCAGTAAGTACAGTGCCCTTGCTCCCATCCTCCTATCCCTTCTATCAAGATTTTTTGATTGCTGAATTCTGATCCCCATAGACATAAGACTGGAATTGACTGGAATCTGGCCGAGAACCGGATTTTAAAACCAGATAACACGGAACTGCCAGTCCTGGTTATCTGTGCGTCCGTTCATCACTAGTCACTAACATGGCTCTAACACTTATAAACATTTTAAAATATGAAAAGTATCCCTTTTTGCAGAGAAGCAACAGGTTTAGTGTTTGTAAAGTGAATAAGCAATGAGAAACACAAACGCCAAAAGAGTACGGTAAGAAATGGGAAGTACCAGCGTCCAGAGAGTATGGCCAGTAAAGAAGAAATGGGAAGTACCAGCATCCAGAGAGTATGACCAGTAAAGAAGAAATGGGAAGTACCAGCGTCCAGAGAGTATGACCAGGAAAGAAGAAATGGGAAGTACCAGCATCCAGAGAGTATGGCCAGTAAAGAAGAAATGGGAAGTACCAGCGTCCAGAGAGTATGGCTAGGAAAGAAGGAATGGGAAGTACCAGCGTCCAAACAGTATGGCCAGGAAAGAAAGAATGGGAAGTACCAGCGTCCAGAGAGTATGGCCAGTAAAGAAGAAATGGGAAGTACCAGCGTCCAGAGAGTATGACCAGCAATGGAGGAATGGGAAGTACCAGCATCCAGAGAGTATGGCTAGGAAAGAAGGAATGGGAAGTACCAGCGTCCAGAGTTTATATGGCCAGGAAAGAAGGAATGGTAATTACCAGCAGCCAGAGAGTATGGCCTGGAAAGAAGGAATGGGAATTACCAGCATCCAAAGAGTATGGCCAGTAAAAAAGGAATGAGAAGTACCAGTATCCAGAGAGTATGGCCAGGAGAGAAGGAATGGGAAGTACCAGCATTCAGAGAGTATGGCCAGGAGAGAAGGAATGGGAAGTACCAGAAGCCAGAGAGTATAGCAAGAAAAGTAGGAATGGGATGTACAAGCATCCAGAGAGTATGGCCAGGGAAAGGGAGATACCAGCGTCCAGAGAGTATCACCAGGAAAAAAGGAATGGGAAGTACTAGCATTTAGAGAGTATGGCCAGGAAAGAAAGAATGGGAAGTACCAGCGTCCCGAGATTATGGCCAGAAAAGAAGGAATGGGAAGTACCAGCATCCAGAGACTATGGCCAGGAAAGAAGGAATGGGAAGTACCAGTATCCAGAGAGTATGGCCAGTAAAGAAGGAATGGGAAGTACCAGCGTCCAGAGTGTATGGCCAGGAAAGAAGGAATGGGAAGTACCAGTGTCCAGAGAGTATGGCCAGAAAAGTAGGAATGGGATGTACAAGCGTCCAGAGAGGATGGCCAAGGAAAGTAGGAATGGGAGGTACCAGCGTCCAGAGACTATGGCCAGGAAAGAAAGAATGGGAAGTACCAACGTCCAGAGAGTATGACCAGCAAAGAAGGAATGGGAAGTACCAGCGTCCAGAGAGTATGATAAGGAAAGAAGGAATGGGAAGTACCAGCATCCAGAGAGTATGGCCAGGAAAGAAGGAATGGGAAGTACCAGCATTCAGAGAGTATGGCCAGGAGAGAAGGAATGGGAAGTACCAGAAGCCAGAGAGTATAGCAAGAAAAGTAGGAATGGGATGTACAAGCATCCAGAGAGTATGGCCAGGGAAAGGGAGATACCAGCGTCCAGAGAGTATCACCAGGAAAAAAGGAATGGGAAGTACTAGCATTTAGAGAGTATGGCCAGGAAAGAAAGAATGGGAAGTACCAGCGTCCCGAGATTATGGCCAGAAAAGAAGGAATGGGAAGTACCAGCATCCAGAGACTATGGCCAGGAAAGAAGGAATGGGAAGTACCAGTATCCAGAGAGTATGGCCAGTAAAGAAGGAATGGGAAGTACCAGCGTCCAGAGTGTATGGCCAGGAAAGAAGGAATGGGAAGTACCAGTGTCCAGAGAGTATGGCCAGAAAAGTAGGAATGGGATGTACAAGCGTCCAGAGAGGATGGCCAAGGAAAGTAGGAATGGGAGGTACCAGCGTCCAGAGACTATGGCCAGGAAAGAAAGAATGGGAAGTACCAACGTCCAGAGAGTATGACCAGCAAAGAAGGAATGGGAAGTACCAGCGTCCAGAGAGTATGACAAGGAAAGAAGGAATGGGAAGTACCAGCATCCAGAGAGTATGGCCAGGAAAGAAGGAATGGGAAGTACCAGTATCCAGAGAGTATGGCCAGGAAAGAAAGAATGGGAAGTACTATCATCCAGACAGTAAGGCCAGGAAAGAAGAAGTGGGAAGTACCAGCGTCCAGAGAGTATGACCAGCAAAGAAGGAATGGGAAGTACCAGCGTCCAGAGAGTATGGCTAGGAAAGAAGGAATGGGAAGTACCAGCGTCCAGAGAGTATGGCCAGTAAAGAAGAAATGGGAAGTACCAGCATCCAGAGTGTATGGCCAGGAAAGAAGGAATGGGAAGTACCAGCGTACAGAGAGTATGACCAGTAAAGAAGAAATGGGAAGTACCAGCAGCCAGAGAATATGACCAGAAAAGAAGGAATGGGAAGTACCATCATCCAGAGAGTATGGCCAGGAAAGAAGGAATGGGAAGTACCGGTATCCAGAGAGTATAGCCAGGAAGAAGGAAGGGGAAGTACCAGCGTCCAGAGAGTATGACCAGTAAAGAAAAAATGGGAAGTACTAGCGTCCAAAGAGTATGGCCAGGAAAGAAAGAATGGGAAGTACCAGCATCCAGAGAGTATGGCCAGGAAAGAAGGAATGGGAAGTACCAGCGTCCAGAGAGTATGACCAGGAAAGAAGAAATGGGAAGTACCAGCGTCCAGAGAGTATGACCAGGAAAGAAGAAATGGGAAGTACCAGCGTCCAGAGAGTATGACCAGAAAAGTAGGAATGGGATGTACAAGCATCCAGAGAGTATGGCCAGTAAAGAAGGAATGGGAAGTACCAGCGTCCAGAGAGTATGACCAGGAAAGAAAAAATGGGAAGTACCAGCGTCCAGAGAGTATGACCAGAAAAGTAGGAATGGGATGTACAAGCATCCAGAGAGTATGGCCAGGAAAGAAAGAATGGGAAGTACCAGCATCCAGAGACTATGGCCAGGAAAGAAGGAATGGGAAGTACCAATATCCAGAGAGTATGGCCAGTAAAGAAGGAATGGGAAGTACCAGCGTCCAGAGAGTATGGCCAGAAAAGTAGGAATGGGATGTACCAGCATCCAGAGACTATGGCCAGGAAAGAAGGAAAGGGAAGTACCAGCGTCCAAAGAGTATGGCCAGGAAAGAAAGAATGGGAAGTACCAGCGTCCAGAGGATATGGCTAGGAAAGAAATGGGAAGTACCAGCATCCAGAGAGTATGGCCAGTAAAGAAGAAATGGGAAGTACCAGCGTCCAGAGAGTATGACCAGTAAAGAAGAAATGGGAAGTACCAGCAGCCAGAGAGTATGACCAGGAAAGAAGGAATGGGAAGTACCAGCATCCAGAGAGTAAGGCCAGGAAAGAAGAAGTGGGAAGTACCAGCGTCCAGAGAGTATGACCAGTAAAGAAGAAATAGGAAGTACCAGCGTCCAGAGAGTATGGCTAGGAAGGAAGGAATGGGAAGTACCAGCGTCCAGAGAGTATGGCCAGTAAAGAAGAAATGGGAAGTACCAGCATCCAGAGAGTATGGCCAGGAAAGAAGGAATGGGAAGTACCAGCGTACAGAGAGTATGACCAGTAAAGAAGAAATGGGAAGTACCAGCAGCCAGAGAGTATGACCAGAAAAGAAGGAATGGGAAGTACCAGTATCCAGAGAGTATAGCCAGGAAAGAAGGAATTGGAAGTACCAGTATCCAGAGAGTATGGCCAGGAAAGAAGGAATGGGAAGTACCAGCGTCCAGAGAGTATGGCCACGATAGAAGGAATGGGAAGTACCATCATCCAGAGAGTATGGCCAGGAAAGAAGGAATGTGAAGTACCGGTATCCAGAGAGTATGGCCAGGAAGAAGGAATGGGAAGTACCAGTATCCAGAGAGTATGGCTAGGAAAGAAATGGGAAGTACCAGTATCCAGAGAGTATGGCCAGTAAAGAAAAAATGGGAAGTACTAGCATCCAAAGAGTATAGCCAGGAAAGAAAGAATGGGAAGTACCAGCATCCAGAGAGTATGGCTAGGAAAGAAATGGGAAGTACCAGCATCCAGAGAGTATGGCCAGTAAAGAAGAAATGGGAAGTACCAGCATCCAGAGAGTATGGCCAGTAAAGAAGAAATGGGAAGTACCAGCGTCCAGAGAGTATGGCCAGGAAAGAAAGAATGGGAAGTACCAGCGTCCAGAGAGTATGACCAGGAAAGAAGAAATGGGAAGTACCAGCGTCCAGTGAGTATGACCAGAAAAGTAGGAATGGGATGTACAAGCATCCAGAGAGTATGGCCAGGAAAGAAAGAATGGGAAGTACCAGCGTCCAGAGAGTATGACCAGCAAAGAAGGAATTGGAAGTACCATCGTCCAGAGTGTATGGCCAGTAAAGAAGATATGGGAAGTACCAGCATCCAGAGAGTATGGCTAGGAAAGAAGGAATTGGAAGTACCAGCGTCCAGAGAGTATGACCAAGAATGAAGAAATGGGAAGTACCAGCATCCAGAGAGTATGGCTAGGAAAGAAGGAATGGGAAGTACCAGCATCCAGAGAGTATGGCCAGGAGAGAAGGAATGGGAAGTACCAGAAGCCAGAGAGTATAGCCAGGAAAGAAGGAATGGGAAGTACTAGCGTCCAAAGAGTATGGCCATGAAAGAAAGAATGGGAAGTACCAGCGTCCAGAGATTATGGCCAGAAAAGAAGGAATGGGAAGTACCAGCATCCAGAGACTATGGCCAGGAGAGAAGAAGTGGAAGTACCAGCATTCAGAGAGTATGGCCAGGAAAAAAGGAATAGGATGTACAAGCATCCAGAGAGTATGGCCAGGGAAAGTAGGAATGGGAGGTACCAGCATTCAGAGAGTATGGCCAGTTAAAAAGGAATGGGAAGTACCAGCGTCCAGAGAGTATGGCCAGGAAAGAAGAAATTGGAAGTACCAGCATCCAGAGAGTATGGCCAGGAAAGAAGGAATGGGAAGTTCCAGCATCCACATAGTATGGCCAGGAAAGAAAGAATGGGAAGTACTAGTATCCAGAGAGTATGGCCAGGAAAGAAGGAATTGGAAGTACCAGTATCCAGAGAGTATGGCCAGGAAAGAAGGAATGGGAAGTACCAGCGTCCAGAGAGTATGGCCACGATAGAAGGAATGGGAAGTACCAGCGTCCAGAAAGTATAGCCAGGAAAGAAGGAATGGGAAGTACCAGCGTCCAGAGAGTATGACCAGGAAAGAAGGAATGGGAAGTACCAGCATCCACAGAGTATGGCCAGAAAAGGATTGGGAAGTACCAGTATCCAAAGAGTATGGCCAGGAAAGAAGGAATGGGAACTACCGGTATCCAGAGAGTATGGCCAGGAAGAAGGAATGGGAAGTACCAGTATCCAGAGAGTATGGCCAGTAAAGAAAAAATGGGAAGTACTAGCGTCCAAAGAGTATGGCCAGGAAAGAAGGAATGGGAAGTACCAGCATCCAGAGAGTATGACCAGGAAAGAAGAAATGGGAAGTACGAGCATCCAGAGAGTATGGCCAGGAACGAAGAAATGGGAAGTACCAGCGTCCAGAGAGTATGACCAGGAAAGAAGAAATGGGAAGTACCAGCGTCCAGAGAGTATGGCCAGCAAAGAAGGAATGGGAAGTACCAGCGTCCAGAGATTATGGCCAGTAAAGAAGAAATGGGAAGTACCAGCGTCCAGACAGCATGGCCAGGAAAGAAGAAATGGGAATTACTAGCGTCCAGAGAGTATGCCCAGGAAAGAAGGAATGGGAAGTACCGGCACCCAGAGAGTATGGCCAGTAAAGAAGAAATGGGAAGTACCAGCATCCAGAGATTATGGCCATGAAAGAAGTAATGGGAAGTACCAGCAGCCAGAGAGTATGGCCAGGAAAAAAGGAATGGGAAGTACCAGCGTCCAGAGAGTATGGCCGGGAAAAAAGGAATGGGAAGTACCAGCGTCCAGAGAGTATGGCCAGTAAAGAAGGAATGGGAAGTACCAGCAGCCAGAGAGTATGGCCAGGAAAGAAGAAATGGGAAGAACCAGCGTCCAGAGTGTATGGCCAGGAAAGAAGGAATTGGGAGATACCAGCGTCTAGAGAGTATGGCCAGAAAATAAGGAATGGGAAGTACCAGTATGCAGAGAGTATGGCCAGGAAAAAAGGAATAGGAAGTACCAGCGTCCAGAGAGTATGGCCAGGAAAGAAAGAATGGGAAGTACCAGCATCCAGAGAGAATCACCAGGAAAGAAGGAATGGGAAGTACCAGCGTCCAGAGAGTATGGCCAGGAAAGAAGGAATGGGAAGTACCAGCATCCAGAGAGTATGGCCAGGAAAGAAGGAATGGGAAGTTCCAGCATCCACAGAGTATGGCCAGGAAAGAAAGAATGGGAAGTACTAGTATCCAGAGAGTATGGCCAGGAAAGAAGGAATGGGAAGTTCCAGCATGCACAGAGTATGGCCAGGAAAGAAGGAATCGGAAGCACCAGCGTCCAGAGAGTATGGCCATGATAGAAGGAATGGGAACTACCAGCGTCCAGAAAGTATGGCCAGGAAAGAAGGAATGGGAAATACCAACGTCCAGAGAGTATGACCAGGAAAGAAGTAATGGGAAGTACCAGCATCCAGAGAGTATAGCCAGGAAAGAAGGAATGGGAAGTACCAGTATCCTGAGAGTATGCCAGGAAGAAGGAATGGGAAGTACCAGTATCCAGAGAGTATGGCTAGGATAGAAGGAATGGGAAGTACCAGCATCCAGAGAGTATGGACAGAAAAGAAGGATTGGGAAGTACCAGTATCCAGAGAGTATGGCCAGGAAAGAAGGAATGGGAAGTACCAGTATCCAGAGAGTATGGCCAGGAGAGAAGGAATGGGAATTACCAGCATTCAGTGAGTATGGCCAGGAGAGATGGAATAGGAGGTACCAGCGTCCAAAGAGTATGGCCAGGAAAGAAAGAATGGGAAGTACCAGCGTCCAGAGATTATGGCCAGAAAAGAAGGAATGGGAAGTACCAGCATCCAGAGACTATGGCCAGGAAGAAGGAATGGGAAGTACCAGTATCCAGAGAGTATGGCCAGGAGAGAAGGAATGGGAAGTACCAGCATCCAGAGAGTATGGCCAGGGAATGTAGGAATAGGAGGTACCAGCATTCAGAGAGTATGGCCAGAAAAGAAGGAATGGTAGGTACCAGAATTCAGAGAGTATGGGCAGTAAAGAAGAAATGGGAAGTACCAGCGTCCAGAGAGTATGGCCAGGAAAGAAGAAATATGAAGTACCAGAATCCAGAGAGTATGGCCATGAAAGAAGGAATGGGAAGTACCAGCGTCGAAAGAGTATGGCCAGGAAAGAAGGAATGGGAAGTACCAGTATCCAGAGAGTATGGCCAGGAAAGAAAGAATGGGAAGTACTATCATCCAGAGAGTATGGCCAGGAAAGAAGGAATGGGAAGTACCAGCATCCACAGAGTATGGTCAGGAAAGAAGGAATGGGAAGTACCAGTATCCAGAGAGTATGGCTAGGAAAGAAAGAATGGGAAGTACCAGCGTCCAGAGAGTATGGCCATTAAAGAAGAAATGGGAAGTACCAGTGTCCAGAGAGTATGGCCAGGAAAGAAGAAATGGGAAGTACCAGCATCCAGAGAGTATGGCCTGGAAAGAAAGAATGGGAAGTACCAGCATCCAGAGAGTATGGCCAGGAACGAAGAAATGGGAAGTACCAGCTTCCAGAGTTTATATTGCTAGGAAAGAAGGAATGGGAAGTACCAGTATCCAGAGAGTATGGCCAGGAAAGAAGAAATGGGAAGTACCAGCATCCAGAGAGTATGGCCTGGAAAGAAAGAATGGGAAGTACCAGCATCCAGAGAGTATGGCCAGGAACGAAGAAATGGGAAGTACCAGCAGCCAGAGAGTATGACCAGGAAAGAAGAAATGGGAAGTACGAGCATCCAGAGAGTATGGCCAGGAACGAAGAAATGGGAAGTACCAGCGTCCAGAGAGTATGACCAGGAAAGAAGAAATGGGAAGTACCAGCGTCCAGAGAGTATGACCAGCAAAGAAGGAATGGGAAGTACCAGCGTCCAGAGAGTATGGCCAGTAAAGAAGAAATGGGAAGTACCAGCGTCCAGACAGTATGGCCAGGAAAGAAAAAATGGGAATTACTAGCGTCCAGAGAGTATGGCCATGAAAGAAGGAATAGGAAGTACCAGCGTCCAAAAAGTATGGCCAGGAAAGAAAGAATGGGAAGTACCAGCATCCAAAGACTATGGCCAGGAGAGAAGAAGTGGAAGTACCAGCATTCAGAGAGTATGGCCAGGAAAAAAGGAATGGGATGTACAAGCGTCCAGAGAGTATGGCCAGGAAAAGTAGGAATGGGAAGTACCAGCATCCAGAGAGTATGGCCAGGAAAGAAGAAATGGGAAGTACCAGCATCCAGAGACTATGTCCAGGAAAGAAGGAATGGGAAGTTCCAGCATCCACAGAGTATGGCCAGGAAAGAAGGAATGGGAAGTTCCAGCGTCCAAAGAGTATGGCCAGGAAAGAAGGAATGGGAAGTTCCAGCATCCACAGAGTATGGCCAGGAAAGAAAGAATGGGAAGTACTAGTATCCAGAGAGTATGGCCAGGAAAGAAGGAATGGGAAGTTCCAGCATCCACAGACTATGGCCAGGAAAGAAGGAATAGGAAGTACCAGCATCCAGAGAGTATGGCCAGGAAAGAAGAAATGGGAAGTACCAGCATCCAAAGAGTATGGCCAGGAAAGAAGGAATGGAAAGTTCCAGCATCCAGAGAGTATGGCCATGAAAGAAGAAATGGGAAGTACCAGCGTCCAAAGAGTATGGCCAGGAAAGAAGGAATGGGAAGTTCCAGCATCCACAGAGTGTGGCCAGGAAAGAAAGAATGGGAAGTACTAGTATCCAGAGAGTATAGCCAGGAAAAAAGGAATTGGAAGTACCAGTATCCAGAGAGTATGGCCACGATAGAAGGAATGGGAAGTACCAGCGTCCAGAAAGTATGGCCAGGAAAGAAGGAATGGGAAATACCAACGACCAGAGAGTATGACCAGGAAAGAAGGAATGGGAAGTACCAGCATCCAGAGAGTATAGCCAGGAAAGAAGGAATGGGAAGTACCAGTATCCAGAGAGTATGCCAGGAAGAAGGAATGGGAAGTACCAGTATCCAGAGAGTATGGCTAGGAAAGAAGAAATGGTAAGTACCAGCGTCCAGAGAGTATGACCAGGAAAGAAGGAATGGGAAGTACCAGCATCCAGTGAGTATGGCCAGAAAAGAAGGATTGGGAAGTATCAGTATCCAAACAGTATGGCCAGGAAAGAAGGAATGGGAAGTACCAGTATCCAGAGAGTATGGCCAGGAGAGAAGGAATGGGAATTACCAGCATTCAGTGAGTATGGCCAGGAGAGATGGAATGGGAAGTACCAGCGTCCAGAGAGTATGGCCAGTAAAGAAGAAATGGGAAGTACCAGCATCCAGAGAGTATGGCCAGGAAAGAAAGAATGGGAAGTACCAGCGTCCAGACAGTATGGCCAGGAAAGAAGGAATAGGAGGTACCAGCGTCCAAAGAGTATGGCCAGGAAAGAAAGAATGGGAAGTACCAGCGTCCAGAGATTATGGCCAGAAAAGAAGGAATGGGAAGTACCAGCATCCAGAGACTATGGCCAGTAAGAAGGAATGGGAAGTACCAGTATCCAGAGAGTATGGTTAGGAGAGAAGGAATGGGAAGTACCAGCATCCAGACAGTATGGCCAGGGAATGTAGGAATGGGAGGTACCAGCATTCAGAGAGTATGGCCAGAAAAGAAGGAATGGTAGGTACCAGAATTCAGAGAGTATGGCCAGGAAAGAAGGAATGGGAAGTACCAGCGTCCAGAGAGTAGGACCAGTAAAGAAGAAATGGGAAGTACCAGCAGCCAGAGAGTATGACCAGGAAAGAAAGAATGGGAAGTACCAGCGTCCAGAGATTATGGCCAGAAAAGAAGAAATGGGAAGTACCAGCGTCCAGAGAGTATGACCAGCAAAGAAGGAATGGGAAGTACCAGGGTCCAGAGAGTATGGCTAGGAAAGAAGGAATGGGAAATACCAGCGTCCAGAGAGTATGGCCAGTAA
Source organism: Anomaloglossus baeobatrachus (assembly GCF_048569485.1). Classification (NCBI taxonomy): domain Eukaryota; kingdom Metazoa; phylum Chordata; class Amphibia; order Anura; family Aromobatidae; genus Anomaloglossus; species Anomaloglossus baeobatrachus. The sequence continues at coordinate 975,469,553 of NC_134353.1, forward strand.
AGAAGAAATGGAAGTACCAGCATCCAGAGAGTATGGCCAGGAAAGAAGGAATGGGAAGTACCAGCAGCCAGAGAGTATGACCAGAAAAGAAGGAATGGGAAGTACCATCATCCAGAGAGTATGGCCAGGAAAGAAGGAATTGGAAGTACCGGTATCCAGAGAGTATGGCCAGGAAGAAGGAATGGGAAGTACCAGTATCCAGAGAGTATGGCCAGTAAAGAAGAAATGGGAAGTACCAGCGTCCAGAGAGTATGGCCAGGAAAGAAAGAATGGGAAGTACCAGCGTCCAGAGATTATGGCCAATAAAGAAGGAATGGGAAGTACCAGCATCCTGAGGGTATGGCTAGGAAAGAAATGGGAAGTACCAGCATCCAGAGAGTATGGCCAGTAAAGAAGAAATGGGAAGTACCAGCGTCCAGAGAGTATGGCCAGGAAAGAAAGAATGGGAAGTACCAGCGTCCAGAGAGTATGGCCAGGAAAGAAGGAATGGGAAGTACCAGCAGCCAGAGAGTATGGCCAGGAAAAAAGGAATGGGAAGTACCAGCGTCCAGAGAGTAAGGCCGGGAAAAAAGGAATGGGAAGTACCAGCGTCCAGAGAGTATGGCCAGTAAAGAAGGAATGGGAAGTACCAGCAGCCAGAGAGTATGGCCAGGAAAGAAGAAATGGGAAGAACCAGCGTCCAGAGTGTATGGCCAGGAAAGAAGGAATTGGGAGATACCAGCGTCTAGAGAGTATGGCCAGAAAATAAGGAATGGGAAGTACCAGTATGCAGAGAGTATGGCCAGGAAAAAAGGAATAGGAAGTACCAGCGTCCAGAGAGTATGGCCAGGAAAGAAAGAATGGGAAGTACCAGCATCCAGAGAGAATCACCAGGAAAGAAGGAATGGGAAGTACCAGCGTCCAGAGAGTATGGCCAGGAAAGAAGGAATGGGAAGTACCAGCATCCAGAGAGTATGGCCAGGAAAGAAGGAATGGGAAGTTCCAGCATCCACAGAGTATGGCCAGGAAAGAAAGAATGGGAAGTACTAGTATCCAGAGAGTATGGCCAGGAAAGAAGGAATGGGAAGTTCCAGCATGCACAGAGTATGGCCAGGAAAGAAGGAATCGGAAGCACCAGCGTCCAGAGAGTATGGCCATGATAGAAGGAATGGGAACTACCAGCGTCCAGAAAGTATGGCCAGGAAAGAAGGAATGGGAAATACCAACGTCCAGAGAGTATGACCAGGAAAGAAGTAATGGGAAGTACCAGCGTCCAGAGAGTATAGCCAGGAAAGAAGGAATGGGAAGTACCAGTATCCTGAGAGTATGCCAGGAAGAAGGAATGGGAAGTACCAGTATCCAGAGAGTATGGCTAGGATAGAAGGAATGGGAAGTACCAGCATCCAGAGAGTATGGACAGAAAAGAAGGATTGGGAAGTACCAGTATCCAGAGAGTATGGCCAGGAAAGAAGGAATGGGAAGTACCAGTATCCAGAGAGTATGGCCAGGAGAGAAGGAATGGGAATTACCAGCATTCAGTGAGTATGGCCAGGAGAGATGGAATAGGAGGTACCAGCGTCCAAAGAGTATGGCCAGGAAAGAAAGAATGGGAAGTACCAGCGTCCAGAGATTATGGCCAGAAAAGAAGGAATGGGAAGTACCAGCATCCAGAGACTATGGCCAGGAAGAAGGAATGGGAAGTACCAGTATCCAGAGAGTATGGCCAGGAGAGAAGGAATGGGAAGTACCAGCATCCAGAGAGTATGGCCAGGGAATGTAGGAATAGGAGGTACCAGCATTCAGAGAGTATGGCCAGAAAAGAAGGAATGGTAGGTACCAGAATTCAGAGAGTATGGGCAGTAAAGAAGAAATGGGAAGTACCAGCGTCCAGAGAGTATGGCCAGGAAAGAAGAAATATGAAGTACCAGAATCCAGAGAGTATGGCCATGAAAGAAGGAATGGGAAGTACCAGCGTCGAAAGAGTATGGCCAGGAAAGAAGGAATGGGAAGTACCAGTATCCAGAGAGTATGGCCAGGAAAGAAAGAATGGGAAGTACTATCATCCAGAGAGTATGGCCAGGAAAGAAGGAATGGGAAGTACCAGCATCCACAGAGTATGGTCAGGAAAGAAGGAATGGGAAGTACCAGTATCCAGAGAGTATGGCTAGGAAAGAAAGAATGGGAAGTACCAGCGTCCAGAGAGTATGGCCATTAAAGAAGAAATGGGAAGTACCAGTGTCCAGAGAGTATGGCCAGGAAAGAAGAAATGGGAAGTACCAGCATCCAGAGAGTATGGCCTGGAAAGAAAGAATGGGAAGTACCAGCATCCAGAGAGTATGGCCAGGAACGAAGAAATGGGAAGTACCAGCTTCCAGAGTTTATATTGCTAGGAAAGAAGGAATGGGAAGTACCAGTATCCAGAGAGTATGGCCAGGAAAGAAGAAATGGGAAGTACCAGCATCCAGAGAGTATGGCCTGGAAAGAAAGAATGGGAAGTACCAGCATCCAGAGAGTATGGCCAGGAACGAAGAAATGGGAAGTACCAGCAGCCAGAGAGTATGACCAGGAAAGAAGAAATGGGAAGTACGAGCATCCAGAGAGTATGGCCAGGAACGAAGAAATGGGAAGTACCAGCGTCCAGAGAGTATGACCAGGAAAGAAGAAATGGGAAGTACCAGCGTCCAGAGAGTATGACCAGCAAAGAAGGAATGGGAAGTACCAGCGTCCAGAGAGTATGGCCAGTAAAGAAGAAATGGGAAGTACCAGCGTCCAGACAGTATGGCCAGGAAAGAAAAAATGGGAATTACTAGCGTCCAGAGAGTATGGCCATGAAAGAAGGAATAGGAAGTACCAGCGTCCAAAAAGTATGGCCAGGAAAGAAAGAATGGGAAGTACCAGCATCCAAAGACTATGGCCAGGAGAGAAGAAGTGGAAGTACCAGCATTCAGAGAGTATGGCCAGGAAAAAAGGAATGGGATGTACAAGCGTCCAGAGAGTATGGCCAGGAAAAGTAGGAATGGGAGGTACCAGCATTCAGAGAGTATGGCCAGGAAAGAAGGAATGGGAAGTAGCAGCGTACAAAGAGTATGTCCAGGAAAGAAAGAATTGGGAAGTACCAGCATCCAGAGAGTATGGCCAGGAAAGAAGAAATGGGAAGTACCAGCATCCAGAGACTATGTCCAGGAAAGAAGGAATGGGAAGTTCCAGCATCCACAGAGTATGGCCAGGAAAGAAGGAATGGGAAGTTCCAGCGTCCAAAGAGTATGGCCAGGAAAGAAGGAATGGGAAGTTCCAGCATCCACAGAGTATGGCCAGGAAAGAAAGAATGGGAAGTACTAGTATCCAGAGAGTATGGCCAGGAAAGAAGGAATGGGAAGTTCCAGCATCCACAGACTATGGCCAGGAAAGAAAGAATGGGAAGTTCTAGTATCCAGAGAGTATAGCCAGGAAAGAAGGAATTGGAAGTACCAGTATCCATAGAGTATGGCCAGGAAAGAAGGAATAGGAAGTACCAGCGTCCAGAGAGTATGGCCAGGAAAGAAGAAATGGGAAGTACCAGCATCCAAAGAGTATGGCCAGGAAAGAAGGAATGGGAAGTTCCAGCATCCAGAGAGTATGGCCATGAAAGAAGAAATGGGAAGTACCAGCGTCCAAAGAGTATGGCCAGGAAAGAAGGAATGGGAAGTTCCAGCATCCACAGAGTGTGGCCAGGAAAGAAAGAATGGGAAGTACTAGTATCCAGAGAGTATAGCCAGGAAAAAAGGAATTGGAAGTACCAGTATCCAGAGAGTATGGCCACGATAGAAGGAATGGGAAGTACCAGCGTCCAGAAAGTATGGCCAGGAAAGAAGGAATGGGAAATACCAACGACCAGAGAGTATGACCAGGAAAGAAGGAATGGGAAGTACCAGCATCCAGAGAGTATAGCCAGGAAAGAAGGAATGGGAAGTACCAGTATCCAGAGAGTATGCCAGGAAGAAGGAATGGGAAGTACCAGTATCCAGAGAGTATGGCTAGGAAAGAAGAAATGGTAAGTACCAGCGTCCAGAGAGTATGACCAGGAAAGAAGGAATGGGAAGTACCAGCATCCAGTGAGTATGGCCAGAAAAGAAGGATTGGGAAGTATCAGTATCCAAACAGTATGGCCAGGAAAGAAGGAATGGGAAGTACCAGTATCCAGAGAGTATGGCCAGGAGAGAAGGAATGGGAATTACCAGCATTCAGTGAGTATGGCCAGGAGAGATGGAATGGGAAGTACCAGCGTCCAGAGAGTATGGCCAGTAAAGAAGAAATGGGAAGTACCAGCATCCAGAGAGTATGGCCAGGAAAGAAAGAATGGGAAGTACCAGCGTCCAGACAGTATGGCCAGGAAAGAAGGAATAGGAGGTACCAGCGTCCAAAGAGTATGGCCAGGAAAGAAAGAATGGGAAGTACCAGCGTCCAGAGATTATGGCCAGAAAAGAAGGAATGGGAAGTACCAGCATCCAGAGACTATGGCCAGTAAGAAGGAATGGGAAGTACCAGTATCCAGAGAGTATGGTTAGGAGAGAAGGAATGGGAAGTACCAGCATCCAGACAGTATGGCCAGGGAATGTAGGAATGGGAGGTACCAGCATTCAGAGAGTATGGCCAGAAAAGAAGGAATGGTAGGTACCAGAATTCAGAGAGTATGGCCAGGAAAGAAGGAATGGGAAGTACCAGCGTCCAGAGAGTAGGACCAGTAAAGAAGAAATGGGAAGTACCAGCAGCCAGAGAGTATGACCAGGAAAGAAAGAATGGGAAGTACCAGCGTCCAGAGATTATGGCCAGAAAAGAAGAAATGGGAAGTACCAGCGTCCAGAGAGTATGACCAGCAAAGAAGGAATGGGAAGTACCAGGGTCCAGAGAGTATGGCTAGGAAAGAAGGAATGGGAAATACCAGCGTCCAGAGAGTATGGCCAGTAAAGAAGAAATGGAAGTACCAGCATCCAGAGAGTATGGCCAGGAAAGAAGGAATGGGAAGTACCAGCAGCCAGAGAGTATGACCAGAAAAGAAGGAATGGGAAGTACCATCATCCAGAGAGTATGGCCAGGAAAGAAGGAATTGGAAGTACCGGTATCCAGAGAGTATGGCCAGGAAGAAGGAATGGGAAGTACCAGTATCCAGAGAGTATGGCCAGTAAAGAAGAAATGGGAAGTACCAGCGTCCAGAGAGTATGGCCAGGAAAGAAAGAATGGGAAGTACCAGCGTCCAGAGATTATGGCCAATAAAGAAGGAATGGGAAGTACCAGCATCCTGAGGGTATGGCTAGGAAAGAAATGGGAAGTACCAGCATCCAGAGAGTATGGCCAGTAAAGAAGAAATGGGAAGTACCAGCGTCCAGAGAGTATGGCCAGGAAAGAAAGAATGGGAAGTACCAGCGTCCAGAGAGTATGGCCAGGAAAGAAGGAATGGGAAGTACCAGCGTCCAGAGAGTATGACCAGTAAAGAAGAAATGGGAAGTACCAGCAGCCAGAGAGTATGACCAGGAAAGAAGGAATGGGAAGTACCAGCATCCAGAGAGTAAGGCCAGGAAAGAAGAAGTGGGAAGTACCAGCGTCCAGAGAGTATGACCAGGAAAGAAGAAATAGGAAGTACCAGCGTCCAGAGAGTATGGCCAGTAAAGAAGAAATGGGAAGTACCAGCATCCAGAGAGTATGCCCAGGAAAGAAGGAATGGGAAGTACCAGCATACAGAGAGTATGACCAGTAAACAAGAATTGGGAAGTACCAGCAGCCAGAGAGTATGACCAGAAAAGAAGGAATGGGAAGTACCATCATCCAGAGAGTATGGCCAGGAAAGAAAGAATGGGAAGTACCAGTATCCAGAGAGTATGGCCAGTAAAGAAAAAATGGGAAGTACTAGCGTCCAAAGAGTATGGCCAGGAAAGAAAGAATGGGAAGTACCAGCGTCCAGAGAGTATGGCTAGGAAAGAAATAGGAAGTACCAGCATCCAGAGAGTATGGCCAGTAAAGAAGAAATGGGAAGTACCAGCGTCCAGAGAGTATGGCCAGGAAAGAAAGAATGGGAAGTACCAGCGTCCAGAGAGTATGGCCAGGAAAGAAGGAATGGGAAGTACTAGCGTCCAGAGAGTATGACCAGGAAAGAAGAAATGGGAAGTACCAGCGTCCAGAGAGTATGACCAGAAAAGTAGGAATGGGATGTACAAGCATCCAGAGAGTATGGCCAGGAAAGAAAGAATGGGAAGTACCAGCGTCCAGAGTATGACCAGCAAAGAAGTAATGGGAAGTACCATCGTCCAGAGTGTATGGCCAGTAAAGAAGATATGGGAAGTACCAGCATCCAGAGAGTATGGCTAGGAAAGAAGGAATTGGAAGTACCAGCGTCCAGAGAGTATGACCAAGAAAGAAGAAATTGGAAGTACCAGCGTCCAGAGAGTATGACCAAGAAAGAAGAAATGGGAAGTACCAGCATCCAGAGAGTATGGCCAGGAGGAAAGGAATGGGAAGTAACAGAAGCCAGAGAGTATAGCCAGGAAAGAAGGAATGGGAAGTACTAGCGTCTAGAGAGTATGGCCATGAAAGAAGGATTAGGAAGTACCAGCGTCCAAAAAGTATGGCCAGGAAAGAAAGAATGGGAAGTACCAGCGTCCAGAGATTATGGCCAGAAAAGAAGGAATCGGAAGTACCAGCATCCAGAGACTATGGCCAGGAGAGAAGTGGAAGTACCAGCATTTAGAGAGTATGGCAAGGAAAAATGGAATGGGATGTACAAGCGTCCAGAGAGTATGGCCAGGGAAAGTAGGAATGGGAGGTACCAGCATTAAGAGAGTATGGCCAGGAAAAAAGGAATGGGAAGTACCAGCGTCCAAAGAGTATGGCCAGGAAACAAAGAATTGGGAAGTACCAGCGTCCAGAGAGTATGGCCAGGAAAGAAGAAATGGGAAGTACCAGCATCCAGAGAGTATGGCCAGGAAAGAAGGAATGCGAAGTTCCAGCATCCACAGAGTATGGCCAGGAAAGAAGGAATGGGAAGTTCCAGCGTCCAAAGAGTATGGCCAGGAAAGAAGGAATGGGAAGTTCCAGCATCCACAGAGTATGGCCAGGAAAGAAAGAATGGGAAGTACTAGTATCCAGAGAGTATGGCCAGGAAAGAAGGAATGGGAAGTTCCAGCATCCACAGAGTATGGCCAGGAAAGAAAGAATGGGAAGTACTAGTATCCAGAGAGTATAGCCAGGAAAGAAGGAATTGGAAGTACCAGTATCCAGAGAGTATGGCCAGGAAAGAAGGAATGGGAAGTACCAGCGTCCAGAGAGTGTGGCCAGGAAAGAAGAAATGGGAAGTACCAGTATCCAGAGAGTATGGCCAGGAAAGAAGGAATGTGAAGTTCCAGCATCCAGAGAGTATGGCCATGAAAGAAGGAATGGGAAGTTCCAGCGTCCAAAGAGTATGGCCAGGAAAGAAGGAATGGGAAGTTCCAGCATCCACAGAGTATGGCCAGGAAAGAAAGAATGGGAAGTACTAGTATCCAGAGAGTATAGCCAGGAAAGAAGGAATTGGAAGTACCAGTATCCAGAGAGTATGGCCAGGAAAGAAGGAATGGGAAGTACCAGCGTCCAGAGAGTGTGGCCAGGAAAGAAGAAATGGGAAGTACCAGTATCCAGAGAGTATGGCCAGGAAAGAAGGAATGGGAAGTACCAGCGTCCAAAGAGTATGGCCAGGAAAGAAGGAATGGGAAGTTCCAGCATCCACAGAGTATGGCCAGGAAAGAAAGAATGGGAAGTACTAGTATCCAGAGAGTATGGCCAGGAAAGAAGGAATGGGAAGTACCAGCGTCTAGAGAGTATGGCCACGATAGAAGGAATGGGAAGTACCAGCGTCCAGAAAGTATGGCCAGGAAGGAAGGAATGGGAAATACCAACGACCAGAGAGTATGACCAGGAAAGAAGGAATGGGAAGTACCAGCGTCCAGAGAGTATGGCCAGGAAAGAAGGAATGGGAAGTACCAGCGTCCAGAGAGTAGGACCAGTAAAGAAGAAATGGGAAGTACCAGCGTCCAGAGAGTATGGCCAGGAAAGAAGGAATGGGAAGTACCAGTATCCAGAGAGTATGCCAGGAAGAAGGAATGGGAAGTACCAGTATCCAGAGAGTATGGCTAGGAAAGAAGAAATGGTAAGTACCAGCGTCCAGAGAGTATGACCAGGAAGAAGGAATGGGAAGTACCAGCATCCAGTGAGTATGGCCAGAAAAGAAGGATTGGGAAGTACCAGTATCCAGAGAGTATGGCCAGGAGAGAAGGAATGGGAATTACCAGCATTCAGTGAGTATGGCCAGGAGAGATGGAATGGGAAGTACCAGCGTCCAGAGAGTATGGCCAGTAAAGAAGAAATGGGAAGTACCAGCATCCAGAGAGTATGGCCAGGAAAGAAAGAATGGGAAGTACCAGCGTCCAGAGAGTATAGCCAGGAAAGAAGGAATAGGAGGTACCAGCATCCAAAGAGTATGGCCAGAAAAGAAGGAATGGGAAGTACCAGCATCCAGAGACTATGGCCAGGAAGAAGGAATGGGAAGTACCAGTATCCAGAGAGTATGGCCAGGAGAGAAGAAATGGGAAGTACCAGCATCCAGACAGTATGGCCAGGGAATGTAGGAATGGGAGGTACCAGCATTCAGAGAGTATGGCCAGTAAAGAAGAAATGGGAAGTACCAGCATCCAGAGAGTATGGCCATGAAAGAAGGAATGGGAAGTACCAGCGTCCAAATAGTATGGCCAGGAAAGAAGGAATGGGAAGTACCAGTATCCAGAGAGTATGGCCAGGAAAGAAAGAATGGGAAGTACTATCATCCACAGAGTATCTCCAGGAAAGAAGGAATGGGAAGTACCAGCATCCACAGAGTATAGCCATTAAAGATGAAATGGGAAGTACCAGTGTCCAGAGAGTATGGCCAGGAAAGAAGGAATGGGAAGTACCAGCATCCACAGAGTATGGCCATTAAAGAAGAAATCGGAAGTACCAGCAGCCAGAGAGTATGACCAGGAAAGAAGGAATGGGAAGTAATAATAATAATAATAATAATAATAATAATTTTATTCATTTATATAGCGCTATTAATTCCATAGCACTTTACATACATTGGCAACACTGTCCCCGTTGGGGCTCACAATCTAGAGTCCCTATCTGTATGTCTTTGGAATGTGGGAGGAAACCGGAGTACCCGGAGGAAACCCACGCAAACACGGGGAGAACATACAAACTCCTTGCAGATGGTGTCCTTGGTGGGATTTGAACCCAGGACCCCAGCGCTGCAAGACTGCAGTGCTAGCCACTGAGCCACCGTGCCGCCCGCCAGCATCCAGAGAGTATGGCCAGGAACGAAGAAATGGGAAGTACCAGCAGCCAGAGAGTATGACCAGGAAAGAAGAAATGGGAAGTACCAGCATCCATAGAGTATGGCCAGGATTGAAGAAATGGGAAGTACCAGCGTCCAGATAGTATGGCCAGTAAAGAAGAAATGGGAAGTACCAGCGTCCAGACAGTATGGCCAGGAAAGAAGAAATGGGAATTACTAGCGTCCAGAGAGTATGCCCAGGAAAGAAGGAATGGGAAGTACCAGCACCCAGAGAGTATGGCCAGTAAAGAAAAAATGGGAAGTACCAGCATCCAGAGAGTATGGCCAGGAGAGAAGGAATGGGAAGTACCAGCACCCAGAGAGTATGGCCAGTAAAGAAAAAATGGGAAGTACCAGCATCCAGAGAGTATGGCCAGGAGAGAAGGAATGGGAAGTACCAGCATCCAGAGAGTATGGCCAGGAAAGAAGGAATGGGAAGTACCAGCAGCCAGAGAGTATGGCCAGGAAAAAAGGAATGGGAAGTAGCAGCGTCCAGAGAGTATAGCCAGGAAAAAAGAAATGGGAAGTACCAGCAGCCAGAGAGTATGGCCAGGAAAGAAGAAATGGGAAGATCCAGCGTCCAGAGTGTATGGCCAGGAAAGAAGGAATGGGAAGTACCAGCGTCCAGAGAGTATGGCCAGAAAATAAGGAATGGGAAGTACCAGTATGCAAAGAGTATAGCCAGGAAAGAAGGAATAGGAAGTACCAGCGTCCAGAGAGTATGGCCAGGAAAGAAGGAATGGAAAGTACCAGCATCCAGAGAGTATGGCCAGTAAAGAAGAAATGGGAAGTACCAGCATCCAGAGAGTATGGCCAGGAAAAAAGGAATGGGAAGTACAAGCGTCCAAAGAGTATGGCCAGGAAAAAAGAAATGGGAAGTACCAGCGTCCAGAGAGTATGGCCAGGAAAAAAGGAATGGGAAGTACCAGCGTCCAGAGAGTATGACCAGCAAAGAAGGAATGGGAAGTACCAGCATCCAGAGAGTATGGCCAGAAAATAAGGAATGGGAAGTACCAGTATGCAGAGTATGGCCAGGAAAGAAGGAATGGGAAGTACCAGCGTCCTGAGAGTATTGCCAGGAAAGAAGGAATGGGAAGTACCAGCAGCCAGAGAGTATGGCCAGGAAAAAAGGAATGGGAAGTACCAGCATCCAGAGAGTATGGCCAGGAAAAAAGGAATGGGAAGTACCAGCGTCCAGAGAGTATGGCCAGTAAAGAAGGAATGGGAAGTACCAACAGCTAGAGAGTATGGCCAGGAACGAAGGAATGGGAAGTACCAGTGTCCAGAGAGTATGGCCAGGAACGAAGGAATGGGAAGTACTAGCGTCCAGAGAGTATGGCCAGAAAAGTAGGAATGGGATGTACAAGCATCCAGATAGTATGGCCAGGAAAGAAAGAATGGGAAGTACCAGCGTCCAGAGAGTATGGCCAGTAAAGAAGATATGGGAAGTACCAGCATCCAGAGAATATGGCTAGGAAAGAATGAATTGGAAGTACCAGCGTCCAGAGAGTATGACCAAGAAAGAAGAAATGGGAAGTACCAGCGTCCAGAGAGTATGACCAGCAAAGAAGGAATGGGAAGTACCAGCATCCAGAGAGTATGGCCTGGAAAGAAGGAATGGGAAGTACCAGCATCCAGAGAGTATGGCCAGGAGAGAAGGAATGGGGGAAGTACCAGCATTCAGATAGTATGGCTAGGAGAGATGGAATGGGAAGTACCAGAAGCCAGAGAGTATAGCCAGGAAAGAAGGAATGGGAAGTACTAGCGTGTAGAGAGTATGGCCAGGAAAGAAGGAATGGTAAGTACCAGCGTCCAAAGAGTATGGCCAGGAAAGAAAGAATGGGAAGTACCAGCGTCCAGAGATTATGGCCAGAAAAGAAGGAATGGGAAGTACCAGCATTCAGAGACTATGGCCAGGAAAGAAGGAATGGAAGTACCAGCATTCAGAGAGTATGGCCAGGAAAAAAGGAATGGGATGTACAAATGTCCAGAGAGTATGGCCAGGGAAAGTTGGAATGGGAGGTACCAGCATTCAGAGAGTATGGCCAGAAAAGAAGGAATGGGAGGTACCAGAATTCAGAGAGTATGGCCAGGAAAAAAGGAATGGGAAGTACCAGCAGCCAGAGAGTATGGCCATGAAAGAAGGAATGGGAAGTACCAGCATCCAAAGAGTATGGCCACAAAAGAAGGAATGGGAAGTACCAGCGTCCAGAGAGTATGGCCAGGAAAGAAGAAATGGGAAGTACCAGCATCCAGAGAGTATGGCCATGAAAGAAGGAATGGGAAGTACCAGCTTCCAAAGACTATGGCCAGGAAAGAAAGAATGGGAAGTACCAGCGTCCAGAGAGTATGGCCAGGAAAGAAGGAATGGGAAGTTCCAGCATCTACAGAGTATGACCAGGAAAGAAAGAATGGGAAGTACCAGTATCCAGAGAGTATAGCCAGGAATGAAGGAATGGGAAGTACCAGCAGCCAGAGAGTATGGCCAGGAAAAAAGGAATGGGAAGTACCAGCGTCCAGAGAGTATGGCCAGTATAGAAGGAATGGGAAGTGCCAACAGCCAGAGAGTATGGCCAGGAAAGAAGAAATGGGAAGTAGCAGCGTGCAGAGAGTATGGCCAGAAAAGTAGGAATGGGATGTACAAGCATCCAGATAGTATGGCCAGGAAAGAAAGAATGGGAAGTACCGGCGTCCAGAGAGTATGGCCAGTAAAGAAGATATGGGAAGTACCAGCATCCAGAGACTATGGCTAGGAAAGAATGAATTGGAAGTACCAGCATCCAGAGAGTATGACCAAGAATGAAGAAATGGGAAGTACCAGCATCCAGAGAGTATGACCAAGAAAGAAGAAATGGGAAGTACTAGCGTCCAGAGAGTAAGACCAGCAAAGAAGGAATGGGAAGTACCAGCATCCAGAGAGTATAGCCTGGAAAGAAGGAATGGGAAGTACCAGCATCCAGAGAGTATGGCCAGGAAAGAAGGAATGGGAAGTACCAGTATCCAGAGAGTATGGCCAGGAGAGAAGGAATGTGGGAAGTACCAGCATTCAGAGAGTATGGCCAGGAAAGAAGGAATGGGAAGTACCAGAAGCCAGAGAGTATAGCCAGGAAAGAAGGAATGGGAAGTACCAGCATCCAAAGAGTATGGCCAGGAAAGAAAGAATCGGAAGTACCAGCATTCAGAGAGTATGGCCAGGAAAAAAGGAATGGGATGTACAAGCATCCAGAGAGTATGGCCAGGGAAAGTAGGAATGGGAGGTACCAGCATTCAGAGAGTATGGCCAGAAAAGAAGGAATGGGAGGTACCAGAATTCAGAGAGTATGGCCAGGAAAAAAGGAATGGGAATTACCAGCGTCCAGAGAATATGGCTAGGAAAGAAGGAATGGAAGTACCAGCATTCAGAGAGTATGGCCAGGAAAAAAGGAATGGGATGTACAAATGTCCAGAGAGTATGGCCAGGGAAAGTTGGAATGGGAGGTACCAGCATTCAGAGAGTATGGCCAGAAAAGAAGGAATGGGAGGTACCAGAATTCAGAGAGTATGGCCAGGAAAAAAGGAATGGGAAGTACCAGCAGCCAGAGAGTATGGCCATGAAAGAAGGAATGGGAAGTACCAGCGTCCAGAGAGTATGGCCACGAAAGAAGGAATGGGATGTACCAGCGTCCAGAGAGTATGGCCAGCAAAGAAGAAATGGGAAGTACCAGCATCCAGAGAGTATGGCCATGAAAGAAGGAATGGGAAGTACCAGCTTCCAAAGACTATGGCCAGGAAAGAAAGAATGGGAAGTACCAGCGTCCAGAGAGTATGGCCAGGAAAGAAGGAATGGGAAGTTCCAGCATCCACAGAGTATGGCCAGGAAAGAAAGAATGGGAAGTACCAGTATCCAGAGAGTATAGCCAGGAATGAAGGAATGGGAAGTACCAGCATTCAGAGAGTATGGCCAGGAATGAAGGAATGGGAAGTACCAGCATCCAGAGAGTATGGCCAGTAAAGAAGAAATGGGAAACAACAGCATCCAGAGATTATGGCCAGGAAAGAAGGAATGGGAAGTACCAGCAGCCAAAGAGTATGGCCAGGAAAAAAGGAATGGGAAGTACCAGCGTCCAGAGAGTATGGCCAGAAAAGTAGGAATGGGATGTACAAGCATCCAGATAGTATGGCCAGGAAAGAAAGAATGGGAAGTACCAGCGTCCAGAGAGTATGGCCAGTAAAGAAGATATGGGAAGTACCAGCATCCAGAGACTATGGCTAGGAAAGAAGGAATTGGAAGTACCAGCATCCAGAGAGTATGACCAAGAATGAAGAAATGGGAAGTACCAGCGTCCAGAGAGTATGACCAAGAAAGAAGAAATGGGAAGTACCAGCATCCAGAGAGTATGACCAGCAAAGAAGGAATGGGAAGTACCAGCATCCAGAGAGTATGGCCAGGAAAGAAGGAATGGGAAGTACCAGCATCCAGAGAGTATGGCCAGGAAAGAAGGAATGGGAAGTACCAATATCCAGAGAGTCTGGCCAGGAGAGAAGGAATGTGGGAAGTACCAGCATTCAGAGAGTATGGCCAGGAGAGAAGGAATGGGAAGTACCAGAAGCCAGAGAGTATAACCAGGAAAGAAGGAATGGGAAGTACTAGCGTCTAGAGAGTATGGCCAGGAAAGAAGGAATGGTAAGTACCAGCGTCCAAAGAGTATGGCCAGGAAAGAAAGAATCGGAAGTACCAGCGTCCAGAGATTATGGCCAGAAAAGAAGGAATGGGAAGTACCAGCATCCAGAGAATATGGCCAGGAAAGAAGGAATGGAAGTACCAGCATTCAGAGAGTATGGCCAGGAAAAAAGGAATGGGATGTACAAGCGTCCAGAGAGTATGGCCAGGGAAAGTAGGAATGGGAGGTACCAGCATTCAGAGAGTATGGCCAGAAAAGAAGGAATGGGAGGTACCAGAATTCAGAGAGTATGGCCAGGAAAAAAAGAATGGGAAGTACCAGCGTCCAAAGAGTGTGGCCACGAAAGAAAGAATGGGAAGTACCAGCGTCCAGAGAGTATGGCCAGGAAAGAAGAAATGGGAAGTACCAGCGTCCAGAGAGTATGACCAAGAAAGAATAAATGGGAAGTACCAGCGTCCAGAGAGTATGACCAAGAAAGAATAAATGGGAAGTACCAGCGTCCAGAGAGTATGGCCTGGAAAGAAGGAATGGAAAGTACCAGCATCCAGAGAGTATGGCCAGGAGAGAAGGAATGGGGGAAGTACCAGCATTCAGAGAGTATGGCCAGGAGAGATGGAATGGGAAGTACCAGAAGCCAGAGAGTATAGCCAGGAAAGAAGGAATGGGAAGTACTAGCGTTTAGAGAGTATGGCCAGGAAAGAAGGAATGGTAAGTACCAGCGTCCAAAGAGTATGGCCAGGAAAGAAAGAATGGGAAGTACCAGCGTCCAGAGATTATGGCCAGAAAAGAAGGAATGGGAAGTACCAGCATCCAGAGACTATGGCCAGGAAAGAAGGAATGGAAGTACCAGCATTCAGAGAGTATGGCCAGGAAAAAGGGAATGGGATGTACAAATGTCCAGAGAGTATGGCCAGGGAAAGTTGGAATGGGAGGTACCAGCATTCAGAGAATATGGCCAGAAAAGAAGGAATGGGAGGTACCAGAATTCAGAGAGTATGGCCAGGAAAAAAGGAATGGGAAGTACCAGCAGCCAGAGAGTATGGCCATGAAAGAAGGAATGAGAAGTACCAGCGTCCAAAGAGTATGGCCACGAAAGAAGGAATGGGAAGTACCAGCGTCCAGAGAGTATGGCCAGGAAAGAAGAAATGGGAAGTACCAGCATCCAGAGAGTATGGCCATGAAAGAAGGAATGGGAAGTACCAGCGTCCAGAGAGTATGGCCAGGAAAAAAGGAATGGGAAGTTCCAGCATCCACAGAGTATGGCCAGGAAAGAAAGAATGGGAAGTACCAGTATCCACAGAGTATGGCCAGGAAAGAAGGAATTGGAAGTACCAGCATCCAGAGAGTATGGCCAGGAGAGAAGGAATGGGAAGTACCAGTATCCAGAGAGTATAGCCAGGAATGAAGGAATGGGAAGTACCAGCATCCAGAGAGTATGGCCAGGAGAGAAGGAATGGGAAGTACCAGTATCCACAGAGTATGGCCAGGAAAGAAGGAATGGGAAGTACCAGCATCCAGAGAGTATGGCCAGGAGAGAAGGAATGGGAAGTACCAGTATCCACAGAGTATGGCCAGGAAAGAAGGAATGGGAAGTACCAGCGTCCAGAGAGTATGGCCACGATAGAAGGAATGGGAAGTACCAGCATCCAGAAAGTATGGCCAGTAAAGAAGAAATGGAAAATACCAGCATCCAGAGATTATGGCCAGGAAAGAAGGAATGGGAAGTACCAGCAGCCAGAGAGTATGGCCAGGAAGAAAGGAATGGGAAGTACCAGCGTCCAGAGAGTATGGCCAGGAAAAAAGGAATGGGAAGTACCAGCGTCCAGAGAGTATGGCCAGGAAAGAAGAAATGGGAAGTACCAGCGTCCAGAGAGTATGGCCAGGAAAGAAGGAATGGGAAGTACTAGCGTCCAGAGAGTATGGCCAGGAAAGAAAGAATGGGAAGTACCAGCGTCCAGAGAGTATGGCCAGTAAAGAAGATATGGGAAGTACCAGCATCCAGAGAATATGGCTAGGAAAGAAGGAATTGGAAGTACCAGCATCCAGAGAGTATGACCAAGAAAGAAGAAATGGGAAGTACCAGCGTCCAGAGAGTATGACCAAGAAAGAAGAAATGGGAAGTACCAGCGTCCAGAGAGTATGACCAGCAAAGAAGGAATGGGAAGTACCAGCATCCAGAGAGTATAGCCTGGAAAGAAGGAATGGGAAGTACCAGCTTCCAAATACTATGGCCAGGAAAGAAAGAATGGGAAGTACCAGCGTCCAGAGAGTATGGCCAGGAAAGAAGGAATGGGAAGTTCCAGCATCCACAGAGTATGGCCAGGAAAGAAAGAATGGGAAGTACCAGTATCCAGAGAGTATAGCCAGGAATAAAGGAATGGGAAGTACCAGCATCCAGAGAGTATGGCCAGGAGAGAAGGAATGGGAAGTACCAGTATCCACAGAGTATGGCCAGGAAAGAAGGAATGGGAAGTACCAGCGTCCAGAGAATATGGCCACGATAGAAGGAATGGGAAGTACCAGTGTCCAGAAAGTATGGCCAGAAAAGAAGAAATGGGAAATACCAACGTCCAGAGAGTATGACCAGTAAAGAAGGAATGGGAAGTACCAGCATCCAGAGAGTATGGCCAGTAAAGAAGAAATGGGAAATACCAGCATCCAGAGATTATGGCCATGAAAGAAGGAATGGGAAGTACCAGCAGCCAGAGAGTATGGCCAGGAAGAAAGGAATGGGAAGTACCAGCGTCCAGAGAGTATGGCCAGGAAAAAAGGAATGGGAAGTACCAGCGTCCAGAGAGTATGGCCAGTATAGAAGGAATGGGAAGTACCAACAGCCAGAGAGTATGGCCAGGAAAGAAGGAATGGGAAGTACTAGCGTCCAGAGAGTATGGCCAGAAAAGTAGGAATGGGATGTACAAGCATCTAGATAGTATGGCCAGGAAAGAAAGAATGGGAAGTACCAGCGTCCAGAGAGTATGGCCAGTAAAGAAGATATGGGAAGTACCAGCATCCAGAGAATATGGCTAGGAAAGAAGGATTTGGAAGTACCAGCATCCAGAGAGTATGACCAAGAAAGAAGAAATGGGAAGTACCAGCGTCCAGAGAGTATGACCAAGAAAGAAGAAATGGGAAGTACCAGCGTCCAGAGAGTATGACCAGCAAAGAAGGAATGGGAAGTACCAGCATCCAGAGAGTATAGCCTGGAAAGAAGGAATGGAAAGTACCAGCATCCAGAGAGTATGGCCAGGAAAGAAGGAATGGGAAGTACAAGTATCCAGAGAGTATGGCCAGGAGAGAAGGAATGTGGGAAGTACCAGCATTCAGAGAGTATGACCAGGAGAGAAGGAATGGGAAGTACCAGAAGCCAGAGAGTATAGCCAGGAAAGAAGGAATGGGAAGTACTAGCGTCTAGAGAGTATGGCCAGGAAAGAAGGAATGGTAAGTACCAGCGTCCAAAGAGTATGGCCTAGGAAAGAAAGAATGGGAAGTACCAGCGTCCAGAGATTATGGCCAGAAAAGAAGGAATGGGAAGTACCAGCATCCAGAGACTATGGCCAGGAAAAAAGGAATGGAAGTACCAGCATTCAGAGAGTATGGCCAGGAAAAAAGGAATGGGATGTACAAGCGTCCAGAGAGTATGGCCAGGGAAAGTAGGAATGGGAGGTACCAGCATTCAGAGAGTATTGCCAGAAAAGAAGAAATGGGAAGTACCAGCATCTAGAGAGTATGGCCATGAAAGAAGGAATGGGAAGTACCAGCTTCCAAAGACTATGGCCAGGAAAGAAAGAATGGGAAGTACCAGCGTCCAGAGAGTATGGCCCAGAAAGAAAGAATGGGAAGTACTATCATCCAGAGAGTATGGCCAGGAAAGAAGGAATGGGAAGTTCCAGCATCCACAGAGTATGGCCAGGAAAGAAAGAATGGGAAGTACCAGTATCCAGAGAGTATAGCCAGGAATGAAGGAATGGGAAGTACCAGCATCCAGAGAGTATGGCCAGGAGAGAAGGAATGGGAAGTACCACTATCCACAGAGTATGGCCAGGAAAGAAGGAATGGGAAGTACCAGCGTCCAGAGAGTATGGCCACGATAGAAGGAATGGGAAGTACCAGTGTCCAGAAAGTATGGCCAGAAAAGAAGAAATCGGAAATTCCAACGTCCAGAGAGTATGACCAGGAAAGAAGTAATGGGAAGTACTAGCATCCAGAGAGTATGGCCAGGAAGGAAGAAATGGGAAGTACCAGCGTCCAGAGAGTATGACCAGGAAAGAAGTAATGGGAAGTACTAGCATCCAGAGAGTATGGCCAGGAAGGAAGAAATGGGAAGTACCAGCATCCAGAGAGTATGGCCATGAAAGAAGGAATGGGAAGTACGAGCTTCCAAAGACTATGGCCACGATAAAAGGAATGGGAAGTACCAGTGTCCAGAAAGTATGGCCAGAAAAGAAGAAATCGGAAATACCAACGTCCAGAGAGTATGACCAGGAAAGAAGTAATGGGAAGTACCAGCATCCAGAGAGTATGGCCAGGAAAGAAGGAATGGGAAGTTCCAGCATCCACAGAGTATGGCCAGGAAAGAAAGAATGGGAAGTACCAGTATCCACAGAGTATGGCCAGGAAAGAAGGAATGGGAAGTACCAGTATCCAGAAAGTATGGCCAGGAATGAAGGAATGGGAAATACCAGCATCCAGAGAGTATGACCATGAAAGAAGGAATGGGAAATACCAGCTTCCAAACACTATGGCCAGGAAAGAAAGAATGGGAAGTACTATCATCCAGAGAGTATGGCCAGGAAAGAAGGAATGGGAAGTTCCAGCATCGACAGAGTATACCCAGGAAAGAAAGAATGGGAAGTACTAGTATCCAGAGAGTATGGCCAGGAAAGAAGGAATGGGAAGTACCAGTATCCAGAGAGTATGACCAGCAAAGAAGGAATGGGAAGTACCAACGTCCAGAGAGTATGGCCAGTAAAGAAGATATGGGAAGTACCAGCATCCAGAGAGTATGACCAAGAAAGAAGAAATGGGAAGTACCAGCGTCCAGTGAGTATGACCAAGAAAGAAGAAATGGGAAGTACCAGCGTCCAGAGAGTATGACCAGCAAAGAAGGAATGGGAAGTACCAGCATCCAGAGAGTATGGCCTGGAAAGAAGGAATGGGAAGTACCAGCATCCAGAGAGTATGGCCAGGAAAGAAGGAATGGGAAGTACCAGTATCCAGAGAGTATGGCCAGGAGAGAAGGAATGGGAAGTACCAGTATCCAGAGAGTATATCCAGGAAAAAAGGAATAGGATGTATAAGCGTCCAGAGAGTATGGCCAGGGAAAGTAGGAATGGGAGGTACCAGCATTCAGAGAGTATGGCCAGAAAAGAAGGAATGGGAGGTACCAGAATTCAGAGAGTATGGCCAGGAAAAAAGGAATGGGAAGTACCAGCAGCCAGAGAGTATGGCCAGGAAAGAAGAAATGGGAAGTACCAGCATCCAGATAGTATGGCCATGAAAGAAGGAATGGGCAGTACCAGCTTCCAAAGACTATGGCCAGGAAAGAAAGAATGGGAAGTACCAGCGTCCATAGAGTATGGCCAGGAAAGAAAGAATGGGAAGTACTGTCATCCAGAGAGTATGGCCAGGAAAGAAGGAATGGGAAGTTCCAGCATCGACAGTGTATGCCCAGGAAAGAAAGAATGGGAAGTACTAGTATCCAGAGAGTATGGCCAGGAAAGAAGGAATGGGAAGTACCAGCATCTAGAGAGTATGGCCAGGAAAGAAGGAATGGGATTTACCAGCGTCCAGAGAGTATGATCAGCAAAGAAGGAATGGGAAGTACCAGCGTCCAGAGAGTATGGCCAGTAAAGAAGATATGGGAAGTACCAGCATCCAGAGAGTATGACCAAGAAAGAAGAAAGACCAAGAAAGAAGAAATGGGAAGTACCAGCGTCCAGAGAGTATGGCCTGGAAAGAAGGAATGGGAAGTACCAGCATCCAGAGAGTATGGCCAGGAAAGAAGGAATGGGAAGTACCAGTATCCAGAGAGTATGGCCAGGAGAGAAGGAATGGGGGAAGTACCAGCATTCAGAGAGTATGGCCAGGAGAGTATGGCCAGGAAAAAAGGAATGGGATGTACAAGCGTCCAGAGAGTATGGCCAGAAAAGAAGGAATGGGAGGTACCAGAATTCAGAGTATGGCCAGGAAAGAAGAAATGGGAAGTACCAGCATCCAGAGAGTATGGCCAGGGAAAGTAGGAATGGGAAGTACCAGCGTCCAGAGAGTATGGCCAGGAAAAAAGGAATGGGAAGTACCAGCAGCCACAGAGTATGGCCAGGAAAGAAGAAATGGGAAGTACCAGCATCCAGAGAGTATGACCATGAAAGAAGGAATGGGAAATACCAGCTTCCAAAGACTATGGCCAGGAAAGAAAGAATGGGAAGTACCAGCGTCCAGAGAGTATGGCCAGGAAAGAAAGAATGGGAAGTACTAGTATCCAGAGAGTATAGCAAGGAAAGAAGGAATGGGAAGTACCAGCGTCCAGAGAGTATAGCCAGGAAAGAAGGAATGGGAAGTACCAGCATCCAGAGAGTATGGCCAGGAGAGAAGGAATGGGAAGTACCAGCGTACAGAGAGTATGGCCAGGAAAAAAGGAATGGGATTTACAAGCGTCCAGAGAGTATGGCCAAGGAAAGTAGGAATGGGAGGTACCAGCATTCAGAGAGTATGGCCAGAAAAGAAGGAATGGGAGGTACCAGAATTCAGAGTATGGCCAGGAAAGAAGAAATGGTAAGTACCAGCATCCAGAGAGTATGACCATGAAAGAAGGAATGGGAAATACCAGCTTCCAAAGACTATGGCCAGGAAACAAAGAATGGGAAGTACTATCATCCAGAGAGTATGGCCAGGAAAGAAGGAATGGGAAGTTCCAGCATCCAGAGAGTATGGCCAGGAAAGAAGGAATGGGAAGTACCAGCATCTAGAGAGTATGGCCAGGAAAGAAGGAATGGGAAGTACCAGCGTCCAGAGAGTATGACCAGCAAAGAAGGAATGGGAAGTACCAGTATCCAGAGAGTATGGCCAGGAGAGAAGGAATGGGGGAAGTACCAGCATTCAGAGAGTATGGCCAGGAGAGAAGGAATGGGAAGTACCAGCGTCCAGAGAGTATGGCCAGGAAAAAAGGAAAGGGCTGTACAAGCGTCCAGAGAGTATGGCCAGGGAAAGTAGGAATGGGAGGTACCAGCATTCAGAGAGTATGGCCAGAAAAGAAAGAATGGGAGGTACCAGAATTCAGAGAGTATGGCCAGGAAAAAATGAATGGGAAGTACCAGCAGCCAGAGAGTATGGCCAGGAAAGAAGAAATGGGAAGTACCAGCATCCAGAGAGTGTGGCCATGAAAGAAGGAATGGGAAATACCAGCTTCCAAAGACTATGGCCAGGAGAGAAAGAATGGGAAGTACCAGCGTCCAGAGAGTATGGCCAGGAAAGAAAGAATGGGAAGTACTATCATCCAAAGAGTATGGCCAGGAAAGAAGGAATGGGAAGTACCAGCATCCAGAGAGTATGGCCTGGAATGAAGGAATGGGAAGTACCAGCATCCAGAGAGTATGGCCAGGAAAGAAGGAATGGGAAGTACCAGTATCCAGAGAGTATGGCCAGGAGAGAATGAATGGGGGAAGTACCAGCGTCCAGAGAGTATGGCCAGGAAAAAAGGAATGGGATGTACAAGCGTCCAGAGAGTATGGCCAGGGAAAGTAGGAATGGGAGGTACCAGCATTCAGAGAGTATGGCCAGAAAAGAAGGAATGGGAGGTACCAGCATCTAGAGAGTATGGCCATGAAAGAAGGAATGGGAAGTACCAGCATCCAGAGAGTGTGGCCATGAAAGAAGGAATGGGAAGTACCAGCTTCCAAAGACTATGGCCAGGAAAGAAAGAATGGGAAGTTCTAGCATCGACAGAGTATGCCCAGGAAAGAAAGAATGGGAAGTACTAGTATCCAGAGAGTATGGCCAGGAAAGAAGGAATGGGAAGTACTAGTATCCAGAGAGTATGGCCAGGAAAGAAGGAATGGGAAGTACCAGCATCTAGAGAGTATGGCCAGGAAAGAAGGAATGGGAAGTACCAGCATCTAGAGAGTATGGCCAGGAAAGAAGGAATGGGAAGTACCAGCGTCCAGAGAGTATGACCAGCAAAGAAGGAATGGGAAGTACCAGCGTCCAGAGAGTATGGCCAGTAAAGAAGATATGGGAAGTACCAGCATCCAGAGAGTATGACCAAGAAAGAAGAAAGACCAAGAAAGAAGAAATGGGAAGTACCAGCATCCAGAGAGTATGGCCTGGAAAGAAGGAATGGGAAGTACCAGCATCCAGAGAGTATGGCCAGGAAAGAAGGAATGGGAAGTACCAGTATCCAGAGAGTATGGCCAGGAGAGAAGGAATGGGGGAAGTACCAGCATTCAGAGAGTATGGCCAGGAGCGAAGGAATGGGAAGTACCAGCGTCCAGAGAGTATGGCCAGGAAAAAAGGAATGGGATGTACAAGTGTCCAGAGAGTATGGCCAGGGAAAGTAGGAATGGGAGGTACCAGCATTCAGAGAGTATGGCCAGAAAAGAAGGAATGGGAGGTACCAGAATTCAGAGTATGGCCAGGAAAGAAGAAATGGGAAGTACCAGCATCCAGAGAGTATGACCATGAAAGAAGGAATGGGAAATACCAGCTTCCAAAGACTATGGCCAGGAAAGAAAGAATGGGAAGTACTATCATCCAGAGAGTATGGCCAGGAAAGAAGGAATGGGAAGTACCAGTATCCAGAGAGTATGACCAGCAAAGAAGGAATGGGAAGTACTAGTATCCAGAGAGTATGGCCTGGAAAGAAGGAATGGGAAGTACCAGCATCCAGAGAGTATGGCCAGGAAAGAAGGAATGGGAAGTACCAGTATCCAGAGAGTATGGCCAGGAGAGAAGGAATGGGGGAAGAACCAGAATTCAGAGAGTATGGCCAGGAGCGAAGGAATGGGAAGTACCAGCGTCCAGAGAGTATGGCCAGGAAAAAAGGAATGGGATGTACAAGCGTCCAGAGAGTATGGCCAGGGAAAGTAGGAATGGGAGGTACCAGGATTCAGAGAGTATGGCCAGAAAAGAAGGAATGGGAGGTACCAGAATTCAGAGTATGGCCAGGAAAGAAGAAATGGGAAGTACCAGTGTGGAGGTCACCTGAGCTGTAGTATGTTTATTTAAACGTAATAAGAATATCTGTGTATATAACTAAATCAAAATGTAGATGTAGATGCAAAATTATCTGTCTGTCTGTGTAGCAATTGCACAGACCTATAGTATAATTCAAAGTTGTATAATCATGAAGGAGTTAATTAAAGATGATGAAGCCAGATGTGAAGCTATAAACTCTTATCAGTAATGTTCACACAAAAGGAATGTACGGGAGGGCAGGAGTGATGTGAGAAATTGGGGAGTGAATGCACTCCTTCGTTAGTTTCAAGGTTATTTAGGCTTACTTACTGTATAATTGGATCTATCTCATTAAAACCAAGTCAGTTGGTGATGCTGGCTGAAAAGAGAGCATGTCTGTGTTCTTTGTCTTATATACATTGATATATATCGGCACTGGTATACAGCATTAATGGGGCACCGTCTCTGGATCCTAAACGAAGACTCCATTAGCAGTCTTGACCCAAAATTCCTCCCTTGACAGTTTGGCGCACTCAACGTGGAGCTCCTTCAAGGACGCAATACCGACCTGCAAATACCGATCGTTTGGATGTCACGGACTGAGACCTCCCTCCGCTCCAACCAGGCTGATCACCTCCGACCCCACGGGTAAGTGTTACATACTGTGTATTCACTACCGTTGTGGTTGGTTTTGGAGAGGAGGGAGTGACGGGCTGTGTGTCCATATCGGTGTTAAAAGGTACCTGATTGTGACTCAGGGGTAGTGCCCGCTGGAGCTCAGAGCACGATCCCAGCCCTGAGGTGTGGATCGAGTGTCACATGGGATCCAGAGGACGGTTGTTAGGGCAGGAAAGACGGTGGTGGCTGGATATAGCTAGTTAGACTGACCCGGTCTGTAATTAAAGACGCGGGGGGGTTCCCGTGGCTGAAGATAGGGATTAGGATATTAATTTTGATACAGTTGACCAAGTCCGGAGGGAATACCTTTTGTACCCCTCCTCCATATCACGAGATACCCTTATTAGGGGGTTCCCGTGGCTGAAGATAGGGATTAGGACATTAATTTTGGTGCAGCTGATCAAGTCCGGAGGGAATACATTTTGTACCCCTCCTCCATATCACGGGATACCCTTATTACTATATAGCTGAGGAGTTGCCAGCTAGTATAGAGGTGTAGCCTTAGGTGCCGGCCGGACTCTAACGTTCACCGCATAGTTATATTAGTGTAATCCAGACACCACCAAGATAGCAAAAATGTTCAGACAGAGGAGACAGAAAGTTGAGAGGCCTGAAGGTTCACAGACTGTGTTAGCGCTAGTTGCAGAGAGAAGGGAAGAAAGCTGTATGTCGTGCCTTGGAGATTTTTAAAATGTTAGAATTACCAAAAGGAGGTCGGTTACAACCGTCACTATGGGCAACAGCATTGAAAGCAAAAAAGGGCAAGTTAAAAGACAGGAGATTGTTGAATGATGCAGAATTGTTTGGCGGAATATCGCAGGCATTGCTATCAGAAAGATATATTGAGGTTGAAGATGAAGATGAGCGAGGAGATGTTGTGTTTTACTATATGTTACCCGAGTCTGAGGACAGATCTGAGGGTCCTCCGATAGGTTGTTTTGTTGCTGCCTCACAACCTGATCCCCATTCTATTCCCCCGTCCCGGAGATATTCACAGATGCTGCAGTCACTAGACAGCATCCCTTAACTCTTTCCACACCCATACCCCTTTTCCCTCCCATACCTGCAATGCCGTCTCTCCCCATACCGGCCAGTCTGCCGTCACACTCCCCAATTATCAATTCCCTCCCCTTGGATCCCCCTTTTTTCCTTAGGACACATAGTGAGCCTTACCCCGAACCTGACGAGGAACAGCCCTCATTTAAATATGTCCCTTTCAACCCCACCCAGTCAGCGGCATTAATCCCCTGCCTGCCAGATCCCAGCATTAACCCTATGCGATTTTATAGGAAGATGCTACAGGTCCATCAGTTATACTCAGCTGCCCGGAAGGACCTTGTTAATCTCACCAAAGTAAAAGCAGGAGACAGTTTTTGGCTCTTAATGGAGCCCCATCTCCCAATGCACCCAGGCACTGATGACACTATTTTTTTAAAGTGGACAACAGTATTGTGCCGCTTTAAAAAGATGGGCTCAAGATCAATTTGTGTATACAAATGTGCCGGTGCAGCCCCCGCCACAGCCCATGCCCCAACAAAGTCCAAACCCCGTATACGTAGCTCCCAATCAACAAAACCAGCAGAGCCAGCAACAGAATTGTTGGCGTTGTGGTCAGTTTAGTCACTATCAAAGAAAGTGTCACACCTCCAAATCTCAGTGTTTGGCCAGGTACCCTCAAAACCGTAACCAAAACCTGCAACACATAAATTTACAATAAAGGTGTTCCCTGTAGATTCAGTAATGATCTACCTGAAGCCAGGTGTGCCTTTTCCTAGAGTATCATAGTATCCCTTTAAATCAGTTTTAGGAGATTTTCCAAGATACTGCCCACAGTCCGGCTGCACCCAGGAGTCTGCCCCAACCTTCTCTAATGACACAGGGGGGAGCCCCGGACTGCTTGTTTTTGTTGCAGTGATTTCCAATTTTAAGTTACCCGCTTTAATGATGTTCTCCATTCCACTCCATCAATCTTAAGATCTTAAGGTTTCTATAATATATGTTTCTGTAGTACCTTTGTCTCTGCTGGCTGACACGGTACAGAAATATATTTTATATATTTCTATAGTGAAAGTTCTGCCCATGGTTTTTTTTCTTGTATCTGTTTTTCCCACCAGCTGTTCTAACATCGCGCATCCTGAAGGAGTCAGGGGGGGCATAAGTCAGTGCAGGGATATGTGGGAGTATTATCAGTAAGCTGCTGCTAGTCACAAGTTGTAGAGAGCAGAAAAAAAATAAAAAAAATAAGGAAGTAGAGAAAAGTAAAAAAAAAAAAAAAAGGAAAAAGGTAGCTTCAGCAGATTTACAAAGCTGTTTCTGTCTTATGTACTAACCAGTGCTTTTTCCGGCTGGTGGAGTGGATTTTGTTTAATCTTTAGAGTTCAAAATTTCATAGGAGATTATCAATAGTATTCTGCTGCTATTTAAATAATTAAATTAATTTTGCAGGGAAAAGTATATTTTTAAAATATACAAATTAGGTTTTCGTTTTTATGGTTACGTTTTTGTTTTTTATTATTTTTGCATACAAACTGCCAATATTGATTGTTTTCCTTTTTTTTTTGTAGATACAGAATATCTATGAACCCTGTTGTAAGGTTTCAAAATTTCCCAGTAGAGTATAAGTTATATTTATTTATTAGTTAATCATATTGTTTACTGTTATAGACCTATATATTTTGCCACAGTAGTATATAAAAAGGGAGGAAGTAGATATCTATTGCATTTTTCCAGCAGCAGATATATTGGATAGGCTTTAAAGCAGGCTTTAAAGCTGGCCTTTCTTTTGCAACAGTTATGTCATGTTTATTGGATTATTATGAATATAGGAATATATGTTTGTTATAGGAATGATCTAATCTATATTTCTTTTAGTTTTTGTTTTTATAGATGAAACCAGATGGTGGTCGATTCTGCACTGGATATGCTACAGTTTATACAACATGAGGTAGTCTAAATTTAGGCCACTCCCTCCCCTCCTATCGGTACGGAAGGAAGTGACGTAAGTGCCTCTCTAGATGGGTGGAGCAGAGGTAGGTAAGATAGTCAAAAATGTATGTAGGATGTAGATCTTTCCTGTTGTCAAATAAGCTAGGTACGCCGAAAAGAAAGTCTAGATCTGAGCTGATGGAATCGGATGGAGATCCCCGCACAGGTGAAGCTGACCAAGAAGCAGTGAACGGGCCTAGAGTTGAGGAGTCCTTTACCATGCATAAAGACCATGCCTCAGTGACACCGGTCACGTCAGTGACTTCTGTCACTCCTTGTGTTCTTAAATCCCTACAGGAAAAAGTGAACCAATAAGGAGTGGAGTGCGAGACGCAGGGAGCCGGCTGACTGAGGAAGGTCTGTGGATGAAGGGCGGTAAGCTTTCTCTGCCATGAGATCTCTTCTTAATGATGGCCCAAGTAACATGGACTAACATCTGTGACAGTTGGATATCAGTGTGCGCTTTGGTGACGCCAGGGTTCAGTACCCAGGTAGGCAAACTCACCCGGTCTTGTGGAGCACGTTTTTAAAAACAATGAGGAAAAACTGTAAAGAGTCCGTAGAAACACCCTGCACCTGCTCTACCCATTCTTAGAGACTGCAAACTGATTATAGATGTTTATCATGAGCACGTTGTATGCAAGTCTGTGCGTGTTGTGTAGATTTCTTTCCAGGTCTGGTCAGAGGCTTTCCAGTGCAGAAAACGACGTCATTGCTGAAAATCCACATAATGCAAGTGGTATGTAAACAAACAAACAAACTGATAAGTTGTAAATCAATGCGTGTTGTATTTCTCTTTAGTGTGTGTTGTGTTTCTCTTTAGTAATAAACAGGTTCCAATGTAAAATGTTTTTCTTTGGTCTAGCGCAAACCATGTATAATTTTCATATGATTGACTAATTAGTGAAATAAACAAGTGTATTTTCTAATTCCAGATCCTAAATCAGAGTTAGTAGTATATGGTTTTCGGTCCGGAGACTGATTAATCCTAAAAGGACACAGAAATTTCGATAAAGCTCAACGGCAGGACAACATAGATTCACGCCCCGCATTGCAGAAGGGTCGATCCACAGAAGCTGCACTGACCGTCCTGCTTATATTTATCCTTTACAAAAAACCTGTACAGTCCCAAACCATCATTGCCGAAACAGAAGAGAGGACTTAGAGAAACTTGAGACATGGGAAAGTCCAACTACAAAGGGTGAGGACTCGCCTAGGGGTCCTTGGTCTCAAACCGGTGAAGAAATCCCATTCCCCTCTCCACCCATGCCTCAACGTTCAGTCAGGCAGGATTTCCCAACAGATCTTTCTTCCTCTTTTCCTAAGGGAACACGGTACCCTTAGTATTTGGAAATGGCAGAAATAAGTCAAGGGGAGGACTGTTGAAGGTACGAATTGAGTAGTCGAAAATACTTAATTCAGCCATTTCATAGACCCAAAAATGTGGTTTGGTTAATGTAATCTAACCATTTACAAATATTTTTGTTTCCTACTAATTTCAGTGATTTTCCTTAATACAAAATGCTAGATATGGATTTTCTCATTTCAGGAAAAGTTTTGGAAGAGCCTATCCCATCAGGCTGATGTCTCTCCGGCCTAGTCTGCGGAGCACTGGCAGTGACACGC
Organism: Anomaloglossus baeobatrachus; assembly: GCF_048569485.1. Taxonomy (NCBI): domain Eukaryota; kingdom Metazoa; phylum Chordata; class Amphibia; order Anura; family Aromobatidae; genus Anomaloglossus; species Anomaloglossus baeobatrachus. Next base: position 975,498,020 of record NC_134353.1, read on the forward strand.
GAGTTGACATCACATCTCAAAAACCAATGGACGCGACACAACCGAAGCAGAAAGCGGCCGCTATTCAACCCATTATCCCAGAAGGTTTTTCCAAGTCTGTGCCACAAACTGTTCACATGAAGCCTCATCATGTTTTGTTGTTTTTTTATCAAGAGCAGATTATCCAGGTTCACAAAGTGGCCCTAAGTGGACTAGCACTGACTAAGCATCCTCCTTTTTGTTTAATATCCAGAAAGAAGAACCATGGACAATTTCCAAATGTCCTTTTGTTTTTTGTTTTTTTAATTATGTGCTAATTTTTAAATAAGGTTTAGATTCAATTTTTCCTAATCAGGATAATGTGCCCTAATAAGAGTAATAACGCCAATTCTAATAGCCCCTATAAATCATAGAGTTATATTTAATAAATAAAAATAAGTACTTAAGGGGGGGAGCAAAAAAAAGCCTATAGTGTTAAATTAAACAACCGATTTCATGAAAAGCCCGCATATATAGATATAGATATAATTAAAGTCCCAAGGGCAATAGGTCACAAATAAGTCCCAAATAATAAAATATATCTAAATGGGGAAAATTTTTAAATTTAAGGTTAATAATATTCACAAATATTTTATTAAAGGGGGGACTGTGGAGGTCACCTGAGCTGTAGTATGTTTATTTAAACGTAATAAGAATATCTGTGTATATAACTAAATCAAAATGTAGATGTAGATGCAAAATTATCTGTCTGTCTGTGTAGCAATTGCACAGACCTATAGTATAATTCAAAGTTGTATAATCATGAAGGAGTTAATTAAAGATGATGAAGCCAGATGTGAAGCTATAAACTCTTATCAGTAATGTTCACACAAAAGGAATGTACGGGAGGGCAGGAGTGATGTGAGAAATTGGGGAGTGAATGCACTCCTTCGTTAGTTTCAAGGTTATTTAGGCTTACTTACTGTATAATTGGATCTATCTCATTAAAACCAAGTCAGTTGGTGATGCTGGCTGAAAAGAGAGCATGTCTGTGTTCTTTGTCTTATATACATTGATATATATCGGCACTGGTATACAGCATTAATGGGGCACCGTCTCTGGATCCTAAATGAAGACTCCATTAGCAGTCTTGACCCAAAATTCCTCCCTTGACACCAGCATCCAGAGAGTATGACCATGAAAGAAGGAATGGGAAATACCAGCTTCCAAAGACTATGGCCAGGAAAGAAAGAATGGGAAGTACTATCATCCAGAGAGTATAGCCAGGAAAGAAGGAATGGGAAGTTCCAGCATCGACAGAGTATGCCCAGGAAAGAAAGAATGGGAAGTACTAGTATCCAGAGAGTATGGCCAGGAAAGAAGGAATGGGAAGTACCAGTATCCAGAGAGTATGACCAGCAAAGAAGGAATGGGAAGTACCAGCGTCCAGAGTGTATGGCCAGTAAAGAAGATATGGGAAGTACCAGCATCCAGAGAGTATGACCAAGGAAGAAGAAATGGGAAGTACCTGCGTCCAGTGAGTATGACCAAGAAAGAAGAAATGGGAAGTACCAGCGTCCAGAGAGTATGACCAGCAAAGAAGGAATGGGAAGTACCAGCATCCAGAGAGTATGGCCTGGAAAGAAGGAATGGGAAGTACCAGCATCCAGAGAGTATGGCCAGGAGAGAAGGAATGGGAAGTACCAGTATCCAGAGAGTATATCCAGGAAAAAAGGAATAGGATGTACAAGCGTCCAGAGAGTATGGCCAGAAAATAAGGAATGGGAGGTACCAGCATTCAGAGAGTATGGCCAGAAAAGAAGGAATGGGAGGTACCAGAATTCAGAGAGTATGGCCAGGAAAAAAGGAATGGGAAGTACCAGCAGCCAGAGAGTATGGCCAGGAAAGAAGAAATGGGAAGTACCAGCATCCAGAGAGTATGGCCATGAAAGAAGGAATGGGCAGTACCAGCTTCCAAAGACTATGGCCAGGAAAGAAAGAATGGGAAGTACCAGCGTCCATAGAGTATGGCCAGGAAAGAAAGAATGGGAAGTACTATCATCCAGAGAGTATGGCCAGGAAAGAAGGAATGGGAAGTTCCAGCATCGACAGTGTATGCCCAGGAAAGAAAGAATGGGAAGTACTAGTATCCAGAGAGTATGGCCAGGAAAGAAGGAATGGGAAGTACCAGCATCTAGAGAGTATGGCCAGGAAAGAAGGAATGGGAAGTACCAGCGTCCAGAGAGTATGACCAGCAAAGAAGGAATGGGAAGTACCAGCGTCCAGAGAGTATGGCCAGAAAAGAAGATATGGGAAGTACCAGCATCCAGAGAGTATGACCAAGAAAGAAGAAAGACCAAGAAAGAAGAAATGGGAAGTACCAGCGTCCAGAGAGTATGACCAGCAAAGAAGGAATGGGAAGTACCAGCATCCAGAGAGTATGGCCTGGAAAGAAGGAATGGGAAGTACTATCATTCAGAGAGTATGGCCAGGAAAGAAGGAATGGGAAGTTCCAGCGTCCAGAGAGTATGACCAGCAAAGAAGGAATGGGAAGTACCAGCATCCAGAGAGTATGGCCAGGAAAGAAGGAATGGGAAGTTCCAGCATCGACAGAGTATGGCCAGGAAAGAAAGAATGGGAATTACTAGTATCCAGAGAGTATAGCCAGGAAAGAAGGAATGGGAAGTACCAGCGTCCAGAGAGTATGACCAGCAAAGAAGGAATGGGAAGTACCAGCATCCAGAGAGTATGGCCTGGAAAGAAGGAATGGGAAGTACTATCATTCAGAGAGTATGGCCAGGAAAGAAGAAATGGGAAGTACCAGCGTCCAGAGAGTATGACCAGCAAAGAAGGAATGGGAAGTACCAGCATCCAGAGAGTATGGCCAGGAAAGAAGGAATGGGAAGTTCCAGCATCGACAGAGTATGGCCAGGAAAGAAAGAATGGGAAGTACTAGTATCCAGAGAGTATAGCCAGGAAAGAAGGAATGGGAAGTACCAGCGTCCAGAGAGTATAGCCAGGAAAGAAGGAATGGGAAGTACCAGCATCCAGAGAGTATGGCCAGGAAAGAAGGAATGGGAAGTACCAGCATCCAGAGAGTATGGCCAGGAAAGAGGGGATACAATATGTGAAAATGAAGGAAAGCGATCCAGCTGAGTGACCAGGTGATTTATTCAGTGCAGTAGAGACATGGCATAGTCGTGGTTAACGCGTTGCTGGCTTAACGCCCTTAATTATGATTATGACTATGCCATGTCTGTGCTGCACTGAATAAATCACCTGGTCACTCAGCTGGATCGCTTTCCTTCATTTCTCATTTCTGCGGCCGGGGCAGGGCCGGATCCGTGTCTGAGGTGCGGTGAGGTCAGACGTGGGTGAGCTGGATTCCATTACAAGTCGATACAATATGTGCATCAGAAGAATCTGTTAGCTGGGCTCTATTACAGACTCCCTGCACTCGGTCAATCCAGAAGGAGCAGAAGTTACAGCATCTTTGCTGCGTTCAATGAGGCCACGTTTCCACAGATTCTTACCATACGCGGTGTAGTCACTGGCAGTCACGAGTGTGGATAAATCCCGTTGCTTGCCTGTATTCAGGCCTGGCAATGCGATCGATCTTTATTCCGATCCGGTTTAGAAGCGGAGTTCCTTATTTATACTAAAGAGTACGATAATCCTTTATTCAATTGGGGTCCACAATGCGACCAAGGGGGGGAACATTGTTCTCCTTTCCAAGAAGTACCGTGTATCAGAAGACAATAGGCAACTGTCTGATAGTGAAACCTACAAAAGCTGGCAGCGGATCCCACCTTCCACGTTAACAAAATATTTATATGCATTTTTTGGACACTATGCCAAAAAATATCTGATTAGTCATAAAACTGCAGAAAAGGCAACTTTATTGGTATTTTATCCCTAAAATCCATAAACCGCTGTCACCCCCACCCGGCCACCCTGTGGTATCAGGCTCGGTTACTGAACAATACATCGATTGTCTGACGCGCCCTCTGTTGTCACGTGTCCCCTCTCATTACGGACACGGAAAGCAATACATTGGCTGGATGACTGCTCGCTACCATCAATGTCCACAGTCTCCATACAAGAAGTGCACAGGATGAATGTGTCCAGATTATCACACAATCCTCGCGGATCTGCTCAAGAAAGCCACTGTCTTCATTTTGTTGGAGGAGCTGTAATGTTTAATGGCGAATGGTTCAGAGGACAGGTTGGCACCGCTATGTGGACCCCAGTATCATAGACTCTCGCTGACCTTTACTTGTCAGCCCTCAAAGATGAAAATGTACAGTGGGTACGGAAAGTATTCACACCCCTTTACATTTTTCCCCTCTTTGTTTCATTGCAGCCATTTGGTACATTTTTTTCTCATCAATGTACACTCAGCACCAATCCCCCATCTTCCCATCCCTCATCTTCCCATCCCCCATCTTCCCATCCCTCATCTTCCCATCCCTCATCTTCCCATCCCTCATCTTCCCATCCCCCATCTTCCCATCCCCCATCTTCCCATCCCCCATCTTCCCATCCCCCATCTTCCCATCCCCCATCTCCCCATCCCTCATCTTCCCATCCCTCATCTTCCCATCCCCCATCTTCCCATCCCTCATCTTCCCATCCCCCATCTTCCCATCCCTCATCTTCCCATCCCCCATCTTCCCATCCCCCATCTCCCCATCCCTCATCTTCCCATCCCTCATCTTCCCATCCCCCATCTCCCCATCCCTCATCTTCCCATCCCTCATCTTCCCATCCCCCATCTTCCCATCCCTCATCTTCCCATCCCCCATCTTCCCATCCCCCATCTCCCCATCCCTCATCTTCCCATCCCTCATCTTCCCATCCCCCATCTTCCCATCCCCCATCTTGACAGGAAAAAACAAATGTAGAAATTTTAGCAAATTTATTAAACAAGAAAAACTGAACTTTCACATTGTCATAAGTAGTCAGCCCCTTTGCTCAGTATATCACATGGTCATAAGTATTCAGCCCCTTTGCTCAGTATAACACATGGTGATAAGTATTCAGCCCCTTTGCTCAGTATATCACATGGTCATAAGTAGTCAGCCCCTTTGCTCAGTATATCCCATGGTCATAAGTAGTCAGCCCCTTTGCTCAGTATAACACATGGTCATAAGTATTCAGCCCCTTTGCTCAGTATATCCCATGGTCATAAGTAGTCAGCCCCTTTGCTCAGTATATCACATGGTCATAAGTATTCAGCCCCTTTGCTCAGTATATCCCATGGTCATAAGTAGTCAGCCCCTTTGCTCAGTATATCACATGGTCATAAGTAGTCAGCCCCTTTGCTCAGTATAACACATGGTCATAAGTATTCAGCCCCTTTGCTCAGTATTGAGTAGAGGCACCCTCCCTTTTGAGCTAGTACAGCCATGAGTCTTCTTGGGATCCTGGATTTTGGGATCCTCTGGCATTCTTCTTGCAGATCCTCTCCAGTTTCGTCAGGTTGGATGGTGAACGTTGGTGGACGCCATTTTCAGGTCTTTCCAGAGATGCTCAGCTGGGTTTAGGTCAGGGCTCTGGCTGGGTCGGTCAAGAATGGTCACAGAGTTGTTCTGAAGCCGCTCCTTTGTTATTTTAGATGTGTGCTTAGGGTCATTGTCTTGTTGGAGGTTTTCTTCCAGGATATCTCTATACTTGGCCGCAGTCATCATTCCTTCAATTGCAACCAGTCATCCTGTCCCTGCCCCCATAGTATGATGCTGCCACCACCATGTCTCACTGTGGGGATTGTATTGAGCAAGTGATGAGCAGAGCCTGGTATCTGTACACATACCGCTTAGAATTATCACCAAAAAGTTCTATCATCGTCTCATCAGACCAGAGAATCTTTTTTCTCATAGTCTGGGAGTCCTTCATGTGGTTTTTTGCTAACTCTATGCAGCTTTCATATGTCTTGCACTGAGGAGAGGCTTCCGTCGGCCACTCTGCCATAAAGGCCTGACTGGTGGAGGGTGCAGTGATAGGTGACTTTGTGAAACGTTCTCCCATCTCCCTGCTGCATCTCTGGAGCTCAGCCACAGTGATCTTGGGGTTCTTCTTCACCTCTCTCACCAAGGCTCTTCTAACATGACTGCTCAGTTTGGCTGGACGGCCAGGTCTAGGAAGAGTTCTGCTGGTCCCACATTTCTTCCATTTAAGGATTATGGAGGCCACAGTGCTCTTAGGAACCTTGAGTACTGCAGAAATTCTTTTATAATCTTGGCCAGATCTGTGCCTTGCCACAATTCTGTCTCTGAGCTCCTTGGGCAGTTCCTTTGACCTCATGATCCTCATTTGGTGTGACCTGCAGTGTGAGCTGTGAGGTCTTATATAGACAGGTGTGCGCCTTTCCAAATCACGTCCTATCAGTGTAATTACACACAGCTGGATTCCAGTGAAGGAGCAGAACCATCTCAGGCCTCTGTCACACTCACGTGAAAATCACGCACGTGTCGCGTGACACGTATTTTCCTTGCGTGTTGCGTTAGGTAAGTACGTGTCTCCGATAAGTGCGGGCCACGTGTGTTTTACGTGTGCTATCCGCGATAACAGACGGAGAACTCACGTGGTCCTCGCTGCTGTCCAGGGTACTGATCTTCGGCTCCAGCCACGTCCACTCCCCTCTGATGCTGCTTCCGGCTGAGCGGATGGGCGGAGATTAGCGCCCATGACATCACGCCCACCTCCTTAACACGCTCATAATGAGCGGCAGACGGCAGCAACTGTTTGCAGCGAAAGATTCTGCAGGGCTGAAGGAGGTGAGTTTTGTTTTTTTTTATTTTAAAATAATGATACGTGTTTCTCCGGCGCGTGTCACACAGGACCGCATCCACACTACATCTGTGTGGTACGGGTGCGGGCCGTGTGACACCCGTAATGCCGGAGAAAAACGGACATGTCGGCGTGCGAAACAAACGGACACACATAAGTACGGAACGGACAAACGTTCCGTTCCAAAATACTTATTTGGCGCCCTGTCCTAGCCAAATCGTCACAAATAACACACAAACATCCCCCACCCCCATTAGACAGGGACACCAGCCAAACAAAAAGTCCTTGTTGCCTCCCTCCAGTGTCTGATGTCCACACCAGGTGGGGCGGAGCTAAGCGGTTGGCTCCACCCACCGAGGAGTTCACAGGCCTGGAGGCGGGAAAAGTGTCAGAACAGTGTTGAGCAGTGAAGAGTGAGGAGTGAACACTTGGGTGTCTGGGTTTGTGGCCCCGGCACTAACAGCAAGGTTGGCAGACGGTGGTGGCTGTCTGCAGGAGTGGTGGAGCAACGCAGAACCGTAGGACCGGGGACGGGCAATGGCCCGCCGGTACCGACCGGGGAGCGAAGTGAAGCCAGCACACACAGGCAGGGCCATCGGACCCCGACCAGGCTTGGAGCCGCCGACAATAGTCAGATCCGAATGTGACTGGAACCCCAGGGGTTTCACAACAGCAAAAGTCCCGATTGAAGGCAACAGCCCACACCGTGAGGGTATACAGCTACCGCCTAAGGCTAGAGACCCAAGGGCCAGCGTCTGCGGGCAAACGTGCTCCTCCGGTACCCATACACCGGGGAGCAGACTACCGTTGGGAATCCATAGTAGTCAGAAAGAGAACATCAAGGTGCAGGGAAAGACAGCCGCCATCACCTGTCCGGGGAGAGACACTGAAGCCGGCTGCGGGACCCGTCCATCCAGCCGTTTGGTTTACCGAGGACTTTGTACCTTTCTTGCTGAGTGAGTACACCAGTGCCATCCGGCACCGCGCCGCGCTGTCCCTGCAACCCTGCACCTCACCAACCCTGCCTCCCCGTCACAACAACATCACCGGGCCCCGGGACCACCGACCCCTACCCATGGAGGGGGAAAACAACATCCCAGCTGCTCCCTACCATCGTTCCCGGGATCCCCGTCACCAGCAGCGGTGGTGCCCATCTTCACCACGACCCGTGGGTGGCGTCACGGACTAAATCCCCCAAACCAACCACCCCTTTCACTCACGGGCGAGGAGCGCCGCTCGAGTCCCCGGATCCGGCCCACCGCTCGAGCCACCGAGCAGCCATCGCAGCAGCGTCGGACCCGAGTGTTAGCGAGAGCGCAGCAGCGACGGCGTCCTCCCCGCCCGCGACACTTACGTGTGTCCAAACCATTAGGAATACATGGGTCCACGTGTGTACGTGTCTCCGGTACGTGAAAAAACTGCCAAACACGTACCGGAGGCACGAACGTGTGACAGAGGCCTCAGGGGGGATCACAAGGAAATGGACAGCATGTGACTTAAATATACAAAACGATGGTGTTTTCTTCGTACTAAGACCGAGGGTTTCCGCTTTCTCCTCAAAGCCAGGGCGGACTACTCTCACCAGCCACTATGTGGAAACCTCCGGACAACGTGCTATCCAGCAGGACGTCTATCAGGTTCCAGAGGCTGTTCAAGTCATGATAAAGACTGAACTGGAGGAGATGAAACAGCTGGGGGTTATTCAGCCATCTCACAGCCCCTGGGCCTCTCCTGTCGTTCTGGTCCCCAAGAAGGATGGAACAACGTGATTCTGTGTCAATTACCGGAGATTAAACAATGCCACCAAGAGTGACGCTTACCCCATGCCCAGGATTGATGATCTATTGGATCGGCTAGCTAGTGCCCAATTTGTAACCACGCTAGACTTGAGCAATGGGTATGGGCAGATTCCCCTAACGGAGGACGCTGAGGAGCGCTCAGCCTTCATTACTCCATTTGTACTATTTCAGTTCCTGGGAATGCCCTTCGGGATGAAACATGCCCTCGCTACCTTCCAGAGACTGGTGGATCGACTGTTGGAACAATGTCAGGACTTTGCCTGTGCTTATCTGGACGACATTGCCATTTTCGCACAACCTGGGAGGACCATCTTATACACTTGGCCATAGCGCTAGCCGCTATCCTGACTGTAGGACTGACCATTCGCCCTGATGAATGCCAGTGGGGGATGGCTGAGGTGCAGTGCCCTGGGCACAGAGTAGACGGTGGGACCCTAAGGTCTGAGCCTGCCAAGGTGGAAGCCATTAGTAACTTGTGTAGACCCCAGACTAAGAAGCAGGTACTTGCTTTTTTTGGGAACTGCTGGTTACTATTGAAAATTTGTTCCTAATTTCAGCACCTAGGCCAAGCTCCTCCCTGACCTGACCTGCAGGACCATGCCTAGGAATGTGATGTGGACGACCATGCAAGGATGCCTATTCCGCACAAAAGCTTGCCCTCATCATGGCTTCTGTCTTGGCCGCTCTGGACTATAACCGCAGGTTCCTCGTGCAGACCGATGTGTCCACATTTGGGATTGGGGCAGTTCTTAGCCAGGTGAACGCCACTGGGGAAGAACATCCTGTCGCTTTTGTCAGTCAAAAACTACTGGATCGGGAAGTTGCCTATGCCACCATCGAAAAGGAGTGCCTTTCCATTGTATGGGCACTGAAAACACTGCAACCTTACTTGTATGACAGAGACTTTACAATTGTGACAGACCACAACCCCCTCACATGGCTGAACCGCGTGTCAGGGGACAATGGACGATTGCTGCAGTGGAGCTTGTCCTTAGAACTCTACAGCTTCCAATAAAAGCGATGAAGCCAACACCAGAACGCTGATGGACTGTCCCAGAAGAACCATAGACTTTCTCAGGCTGACCTACCCCACCGCTGTACAAGGGACTATCCACAGCTGAGCAATGTGGACTAAAGTGAGGTGGCCAGAGGACTGTGTACACCTCATGGCCTACTCACTCATAGTAAAAAAAAAAGGGGAGAGGTTGTGATGGTGTGATATTGTGGGTTGGGTATCATTTTGTGTATGTTCATATTGTTACTGATTTTAGGAGTGTTGGTTTGTTGTTCTGTATTATTCTCTGTAGCGTCTTAATCACATTATGGAAGGTCTGCAGCCTGGATATGTCCATGCCTCTTGATGAACCCCTGCTGACGTTTCCGGAATGTCCATTCATGACTCCCCTGCTCTCCAAAATACTGAAAATACCCCCTGCAGTGCCTCTGTCCCTAGGTCTGGGAGGGGAGGGGTCCAGGAAACCATCCAACCTGCTTACATACCCCTGGATATAAGGATTGGGCCTAAGGAAGGTAGTAAGATTCATCCTTTGTGGGGCGCTGATGCTAAGGCCAGCACCCCAAAGAGACTAGGAGAAACCTTGATTACCCTGGAAAAGAGACATCTGGAGAATTGTGACTCATCTCCCAGGGAATTTATCCCATTACTGGACTATATCAGTGTTCCTGGACTATTTTACCCTCTGTGTGGTGGATTGTTTTATGGACCTTTCGGTTTGCATGCATGTAATAAATGTTCTTGGGATTGTTCACTCATCTATCGCTCTGTTGGTTGTGTGATACCAGAGAAGGACCCCATGACAGACCCCCATATTCAACATGTCATCCACCTCGGCCTTCATCATTTCCAGCAATGGAGGTGTAGGCGGGTTTTCTGTATGGAGTGACTGCCCTTTTGTTGACATGATGCTGGAAAAGGGGTGTTCAACCATGCCAACTCTTGAACAAGGGTCCATACGTTCTGAGCAAGTTTGTTAAATGCTGCTTCTGTGATGGACAAGCCACTCACCCTACGGGATCTCCGTTACCCCCATTCTAGTTTTTGAGGTCACCAATAAGTCCAGGATCTGATCCATATTTGGGTCATCTAAAGGGGGACAGAAACTGCTAAGTTGGTGACCTCCTTTTCCTCATAAGCTCTTAGTCTGTTGACATGGTATGACCGTTCACAAGCTTCTCCTCCATCCAGGGCCACAGTGTAGTCAATATTACCCCATTTCCTGGTGATGGTGAACATATCTACCCACATGGTTTGCAGCTTGTTTTGTACTGGTACTAGTACCTGGACCTTCTCTCCACAGGCAAATTCTCGGAGTCGGGCAGTACGAAAGTAACATCGTTGTCTTTCCAGAGCTGCTTCTAAATTCCCCTGGACTAAGTACATGAGGTGCCTCATCTTATCCCTAAACGTTTGGACATAATTCAGAATGGGAACCTCTTCTGTGGAGAAGGTGCCCTCCCGACTATCTCACACCAACACCAGAGGATCTCATACTTTTCGACCGTACAGCAATTCAAAGGGGTAGAACCTGGTGGAGTCCTGCGGCACCTCTCGGTAGGAGCAGAGGAGCTTCTGCAGGTTTGTCTCCCAGTCCACCCCCTCAGACTTTACATACCGGCTACTGATCTGTTTGAGCTCTCACCAAATCCATTGTTTTCTGGTTTTAGAGGGTGGTGCACATGGGGCAGACTCCATGATTCTCCCAGAAGGTCTCAATCATCTCGCTCTGGAACTGAGCCCTGGGTCTGTCAGTACTTTATGTGGAAACCCTACTTGACTAGAGACTTCCAGTAGAGCTTCAGCCACGTGCGCGGCATCTATGGTCCTGGCCCTGGTTAGCGGGTGGCAAAGTCGACCAGGGCGAGGATGGGAGTCGCGTTCCATCCATCTTTGTAAATAATCGCGGATGTGTCCATTGATGTTCCTGATTTTTACCTTTACTGTTTTGGGCTTCACTTTCAGATGATTGTTTTGTTTGAAAAATGCATTAACTATCCACGGAGTGCAATGCATTATGGGGCTTTATTTTTCCACTGACCTAATAATATGGCAGCGGCGGCGGCGGCGGCGAGCGCTCGTCAGAAGAAGCTCACAGGATCTAATTCTACATTAATTCCTGGAATGTGAACGGCTTCAAGACTCGCAGCCCTGAGGAGGAGGAGGAGGAGGAGGAGGAGGATCTGTCCGCAGCTACTCCCGGGGCCAGGAATGTTCTCTTCCATATAAAGACACAGTTGTTGCTCTGGAATTTAGCCACAGTTATTCCTGATGTTATATCTCCAAGAAGGTGGTGGGGGAGGGGAGGGCGTCCTGCTCCTTATCTTGGTACAATGGCTGGGTACGCCGCTCCACAGCCCTGGCACTGAGGGATCAAAATCTGGAGAAAACTCCCCCTGTACCACCCCGGACCGGGCAGAAGATGGCGCCACAGTCAGCACTGCACAGTACCCTCCTCATCCTCATCTGGGACGTGCACCTACTAACATCAGATAGTCAAGACCAGAACTAGCAGCCATGTATATAAGGAGTGGTACTGTGCGGTGTATATATATACAGAATAATACAGGTACTGCGGATTACACCCAGTATACAGGACAGGAGAAGTGGCACTGTGCAGTGTATATATACAGAATAATACAGATACTGAGGATTACATCCAGTATACAGGACAGGAGAAGTGGTACTGTGCAGTGTATATATACAGAATAATACAGACACTGAGGATTACACCCAGTATACAGGACAGGAGAAGCGGTACTGTGCAGTGTATATATACAGAATAATACAGGTACTGAGGATTACACCCAGTATACAGGACAGGAGAAGTGGTACTGTGCAGTGTATATATACAGAATAATACAGATACTGAGGATTACACCCAGTATACAGGACAGGAGAAGTGGCACTGTGCAGTGTATATATACAGAATAATACAGGTACTGAGGATTACACCCAGTATACAGGACAGGAGAAGTGGTACTGTGCAGTGTATATATACAGAATAATACAGATACTGAGGATTACACCCAGTATACAGGACAGGAGAAGTGGTACTGTGCAGTGTATATACACAGAATAATACAGGTACTGCGGATTACACCCAGTATACAGGACAGGAGAAGTGGTACTGTGCAGTGTATATATACAGAATAATACAGACACTGAGGATTACACCCAGTATACAGGACAGGAGAAGTGGTACTGTGCAGTGTATATATACAGAATAATACAGATACTGCGGATTACACCCAGTATACAGGACAGGAGAAGTGGTACTGTGCAGTGTATATATACAGAATAATACACATACTGAGGATTACACCCAGTATACAGGACAGGAGAAGTGGTACTGTGCAGTGTATATATACAGAATAATACAGATACTGAGGATTACACCCAGTATACAGGACAGGAGAACTGGTACTGTGCAGTGTATATATACAGAATAGTACAGACACTGAGGATTACACCCAGTATACAGGACAGGAGGAGTGGTACTGTGCAGTGTATATACAGAATAATACAGATACTGAGGATTACACCCAGTATACAGGACAGGAGAAGTGGTACTGTGCGGTGTATATATATACAGAATAATACAGATACTGAGGATTACACCCAGTATACAGGACAGGAGGAGTGGCACTGTGCAGTGTATATATACAGGATAATACAGGTACTGAGGATTACACCCAGTATACAGGACAGGAGAAGTGGTACTGTGCGGTGTATATATATACAGAATAATACAGGTACTGAGGATTACACCCAGTATACAGGACATGAGAAGTGGTACTGTGCAGTGTATATATACAGAATAATACAGATACTGAGGATTACACCCAGTATACAGGACAGGAGAAGTGGTACTGTGCAGTGTATATATACAGAATAATACAGGTACTGAGGATTACACCCAGTATACAGGACATGAGAAGTGGTACTGTGCAGTGTATATATACAGAATAATACAGGTACTGAGGATTACACCCAGTATACAGGACAGGAGAAGTGGTACTGTGCAGTGTATATATACAGAATAATACAGGTACTGCGGATTACACCCAGTATACAGGACAGGAGAAGTGGTACTGTGCAGTGTATATATACAGAATAATACAGGTACTGAGGATTACACCCAGTATACAGGACAGGAGAAGTGGTACTGTGCAGTGTATATATACAGAATAATACAGGTACTGAGGATTACACCCAGTATACAGGACAGGAGAAGTGGTACTGTGCAGTGTATATATACAGAATAATACAGATACTGAGGAGTACACCCAGTATACAGGACAGGAGAAGTGGTACTGTGCAGTGTATATATACAGAATAATACAGGTACTGAGGAGTACACCCAGTATACAGGACAGGAGAAGTGGTACTGTGCAGTGTATATATACAGAATAATACAGATACTGAGGAGTACACCCAGTATACAGGACAGGAGAAGTGGTACTGTGCAGTGTATATATACAGAATAATACAGGTACTGAGGATTACACCCAGTATACAGGACAGGAGAAGTGGTACTGTGCAGTGTATATATACAGAATAATACAGACACTGAGGATTACACTCAGTATACAGGACAGGAGAAGTGGTACTGTGCAGTGTATATATACAGAATAATACACATACTGAGGATTACACCCAGTATACAGGACAGGAGAAGTGGTACTGTGCAGAGTATATATACAGAATAATACAGATACTGAGGATTACACCCAGTATACAGGACAGGAGAAGTGGTACTGTACAGTGTATATACAGAATAATAAAGATACTGAGGATTACACCCAGTACACAGGACAGGAGAAGTGGTACTGTGCAGTGTATATATACAGAATAATACAGATACTGAGGATTACACCCAGTATACAGGACAGGAGGAGTGGTACTGTGCAGTGTGTATATATACAGAATAATACAGATACTGAGGATTACACCCAGTATACAGGACAGGAGGAGTGGTACTGTGCAGTGTATATATACAGAATAATACAGATACTGAGGATTACACCCAGTATACAGGACAGGAAAAGTGGTACTGTGCAGTGTATATATACAGAATAATACAGACACTGAGGATTACACCCAGTATACAGGACAGGAGAAGTGGTACTGTGCAGTGTATATATACAGAATAATACAGATACTGAGGATTACACCCAGTATACAGGACAGGAGAAGTGGTACTGTGCAGTGTATATATACAGAATAATACAGACACTGAGGATTACACCCAGTATACAGGACAGGAGAAGTGGTACTGTGCAGTGTATATATATAGAATAATACAGATACTGAGGATTACACCCAGTATACAGGACAGGAGAAGTGGTACTGTGCAGTGTATAGATACAGAATAATACAGGTACTGAGGATTACACCCAGTATACAGGACAGGAGGAGTGGTACTGTGCAGTGTATATATACAGAATAATACACATACTGAGGATTACACCCAGTATACAGGACAGGAGAAGTGGTACTGTGCAGTGTATATATACAGAATAATACAGATACTGAGGATTACACCCAGTATACAGGACAGGAGGAGTGGTACTGTGCAGTGTATATATACAGAATAATACAGATACTGAGGATTACACCCAGTATACAGGACAGGAGAAGTGGTACTGTGCAGTGTATATATACAGAATAATACAGATACTGAGGATTACACCCAGTATACAGGACAGGAGGAGTGGTACTGTGCAGTGTATATATACAGAATAATACAGATACTGAGGATTACACCCAGTATACAGGACAGGAGAAGTGGTACTGTGCAGTGTATATATACAGGATAATACAGATACTGAGGATTACACCCAGTATACAGGACAGGAGAAGTGGTACTGTGCAGTGTATATATACAGAATAATACAGATACTGAGGATTACACCCAGTATACAGGACAGGAGGAGTGGTACTGTGCAGTGTATATATACAGAATAATACAGATACTGAGGATTACACCCAGTATACAGGACAGGAGAAGTGGTACTGTGCAGTGTATATATACAGAATAATACAGATACTGAGGATTACACCCAGTATACAGGACAGGAGAAGTGGTACTGTGCAGTGTATATATACAGGATAATACAGATACTGAGGATTACACCCAGTATACAGGACAGGAGAAGTGGTACTGTGCAGTGTATATATACAGAATAATACAGACACTGAGGATTACACCCAGTATACAGGACAGGAGAAGTGGCACTGTGCAGTGTATATATACAGAATAATACAGATACTGAGGATTACACCCAGTATACAGGACAGGAGAAGTGGTACTGTGCAGTGTATATATACAGAATAATACAGATACTGAGGATTACACCCAGTATACAGGACAGGAGAAGTGGCACTGTGCAGTGTATATATACAGAATAATACAGATACTGAGGATTACACCCAGTATACAGGACAGGAGAAGTGGTACTGTGCAGTGTATATATACAGAATGATACAGGTACTGCGGATTACACCCAGTATACAGGACAGGAGAAGTGGCACTGTGCAGTGTATATATACAGGATAATACAGATACTGAGGATTACACCCAGTATACAGGACAGGAGGAGTGGTACTGGGCAGTGTATATATACAGAATAATACAGGTACTGAGGATTACACCCAGTATACAGGACAGGAGAAGTGGTACTGTGCAGTGTATATATACAGAATAATACAGATACTGAGGATTACACCCAGTATACAGGACAGGAGAAGTGGTACTGTGCAGTGTATATATACAGAATAATACAGACACTGAGGATTACACCCAGTATACAGGACAGGAGAAGTGGCACTGTGCAGTGTATATATACAGAATAATACAGATACTGAGGATTACACCCAGTATACAGGACAGGAGAAGTGGTACTGTGCAGTGTATATATACAGATTAATACAGATACTGAGGATTACACCCAGTATACAGGACAGGAGGAGTGGTACTGTGCAGTGTATATATACAGAATAATACAGATACTGAGGATTACACCCAGTATACAGGACAGGAGAAGTGGTACTGTGCAGTGTATATATACAGAATAATACAGATACTGAGGATAACACCCAGTATACAGGACAGGAGAAGTGGTACTGTGCAGTGTATATATACAGAATAATACAGACACTGAGGATTACACCCAGTATACAGGACAGGAGAAGTGGTACTGTGCAGTGTATATATACAGAATAATACAGATACTGAGGATTATACCCAGTATACAGGACAGGAGAAGTGGTACTGTGCAGTGTATATATACAGAATAATACAGACACTGAGGATTACACCCAGTATACAGGACAGGAGAAGTGGTACTGTGCAGTGTATATATACAGAATAATACAGATACTGATGATTACACCCAGTATACAGGACAGGAGAAGTGGTACTGTGCAGTGTATATATACAGAATAATACAGGTACTGAGGATTACACCCAGTATACAGGACAGGAGAAGTGATACTGTGCAGTGTATATATAGAGAATAATACAGGTACTGAGGATTACACCCAGTATACAGGACAGGAGAAGTGGTACTGTGCAGTGTATATATACAGAATAATACAGACACTGAGGATTACACCCAGTATACAGGACAGAAGAAGTGGTACTGTGCAGTGTATATACAGAATAATACACATACTGAGGATTACACCCAGTGTACAGGACAAGAGAAGTGGTACTGTGCAGTGTATATATACAGAATAATACAGATACTGAGGATTACACCCAGTATACAGGACAGAAGAAGTGGTACTGTGCAGTGTATATATACAGAATAATACAGACACTGAGGATTACACCCAGTATACAGGACAGGAGAAGTGGTACTGTGCAGTGTATATATAGAGAATAATACAGATACTGAGGATTACACCCAGTATACAGGACAGGAGAAGTGGTACTGTGCAGTGTATATATACAGAATAATACAGACACTGAGGATTACACCCAGTATACAGGACAGGAGAAGTGGTACTGTGCAGTGTATATACAGAATAATACAGATACTGAGGATTACACCCAGTATACAGGACAGGAGAAGTGGTACTGTGCAGTGTATATATACAGAATAATACAGACACTGAGGATTACACCCAGTATACAGGACAGGAGAAGTGGTACTGTGCAGTGTATATATAGAGAATAATACAGATACTGAGGATTACACCCAGTATACAGGACAGGAGAAGTGGTACTGTGCAGTGTATATATACAGAATAATACAGATACTGATGATTACACCCAGTATACAGGACAGGAGAAGTGGTACTGTGCAGTGTATATATATAGAATAATACAGATACTGAGGATTACACTCAGTATACAGGACAGGAGAAGTGGTACTGTGCAGTGTATATGTAGAGAATAATACAGATACTGAGGATTACACCCAGTATACAGGACAGGAGAAGTGGTACTGTGCAGTGTATATATACAGAATAATACAGATACTGAGGATTACACCCAGTATACAGGACAGGAGAAGTGGTACTGTGCAGTGTATATATACAGAATAATACAGATACTGAGGATTACACCCAGTATACAGGACAGAAGAAGTGGTACTGTGCAGTGTATATATACAGAATAATACACATACTGAGGATTACACCCAGTATACAGGAAAGGGGTAGTGGTACTGTGCAGTGTGTATATACAGAATAATACAGATACTGAGGATTACACCCAGTATACAGGACTGGAGAAGTGGTACTGTGCAGTGTATATATACAGAATAATACAGATACTGAGGATTACACCCAGTATACAGGACAGGAGAAGTGGTACTGTGCAGTGTATATATACAGAATAATACAGATACTGAGGATTACACCCAGTATACAGGACAGGAGAAGTGGTACTGTGCAGTGTATATATACAGAATAATACAGATACTGAGGATTACACCCAGTATACAGGACATGAGAAGTGGTACTGTGCAGTGTATATATACAGAATAATACAGGTACTGAGGAATACACCCAGTATACAGGACAGAAGAAGTGGTACTGTGCAGTGTATATATACAGAATAATACAGATACTGAGGATTACACCCAGTATACAGGACAGGAGAAGTGGTACTGTGCAGTGTATATATACAGAATAATACAGATACTGAGGATTACACCCAGTATACAGGACAGGAGAAGTGGTACTGTGCAGTGTATATATACAGAATAATACAGATACTGAGGATTACACCCAGTATACAGGACATGAGAAGTGGTACTGTGCAGTGTATATATACAGAATAATACAGGTACTGAGGAATACACCCAGTATACAGGACAGAAGAAGTGGTACTGTTCAGTGTATATATACAGAATAATACAGATACTGAGGATTACACCCAGTATACAGGACAGGAGAAGTGGTACTGTGCAGTGTATATATACAGAATAATACAGATACTGAGGATTACACCCAGTATACAGGACAGGAGAAGTGGTACTGTGCAGTGTATATATACAGAATAATACAGACACTGAGGATTACACCCAGTATACAGGACAGGAGAAGTGGTACTGTGCAGTGTATATATACAGAATAATACAGATACTGAGGATTACACCCAGTATACAGGACAGGAGAAGTGGTACTGTGCAGTGTATATATACAGAATAATACAGATACTGAGGACTACACCCAGTATACAGGACAGGAGAAGTGGTACTGTGCAGTGTATATATACAGAATAATACAGGTACTGAGGATTACACCCAGTATACAGGACAGGAGAAGTGGTACTGTGCAGTGTATATATACAGAATAATACAGATACTGAGGATTACACCCAGTATACAGGACAGGAGAAGTGGTACTGTGCAGTGTATATATACAGAATAATACAGATACTGAGGATTACACCCAGTATACAGGACAGGAGAAGTGGTACTGTGCAGTGTATATATATTTTGATGAAAATAAGTATTTGATACTCTGACGATTTTGCAGTTTTCCTCCTACACAGAATGGAGCGATCTGTTTTATAGTAGGTAACTTCACCTGTGACAGAATAAAAAAAAAATCCAGAAAATCCCATTCTACACTCCCTGACAGAAGTTCTGTTGCTTCTCCATATTATGTAAATAAAAGCTTATAACCTGACTTTAAATTCATCCATTGGTTTTATAAATTACTCTTTTGAAAGCTGAAACCCTCCCAAATTTGGTTTAGGTTATGAAAATAAAGTTGCTGCAAAGCTGAAATATTGATCATTTAATGAACACAGAAAGGTCAGATTTTGGCAAGACAAACGTTCTGTCGCCCCCAGAAAGTAATGTGAAATTCAAACAAATAATTAACTTCTAATACAAAGATATGTTGCATAACATTGGTGAATGAAGTTGTGGTGTTATTAGAGCCATATGTAATATTTTGTGTGACTTCCATGAGCTTGAAGGATTGCATCCATGCGGTTCCACAATGATTCATACAATTTATTGATGAAGTCATCAGGAATAGCAGAGAATGCATCTTACACGCCTCCCAGAGGTCATCTAGATTCTTGGGTTTTGTCTTCCAAGCTTCCTCTTTCATCCTACCCCGAACATGCTCAATGATGTTCATGTCTGGTGACTGGGCTGGCCAGTCCTTGTGCACCTTGATCTTCTTTGCCAGTCGGACCATTATTGTAGAGATGGATGTATGAGATGGAGGACCATCCTGCTGCAGAATTTGACCGCTTTTATGATTGGGAATGTAAGAGGTAGCTAATACGTCTTGATATTTTAGGCTATTGATATTGCCTTCCACCTTGCAAATGTTTTGCACACCACCATAGTGAATGTAACCCCAGACCATGATCTTTCCACCACCAAACTTACCTGTTTTCTGGATCCATACGGGCTCTAGTAGGTCTCCTGCAGTATGTGTGGCAGCTGTGGTGTAATTCAACTGAAGATTCATCAGAAAAATCCACCTTCTGCCACTTTTCCAGCGTCCATCTGTTTTGCAGGCTGTGGGACTTGGCAAATGCCACACTGTTTTTAATTGCCTTTTGTTTAGTGCTGGCTTCTGTGCACTGATTCGACCATGGAGGCCATTTTGAGACAGAATCCTACAAACTGTTCTAGTTGACACAGGGACTTGAGGTGACCAGGCCTTTTGGAGCTCTGTTGCAGTGGAAGAGAGGCTGGCTTTGGATTTTCTAACCAACAAACGTTCCTGAGCAGTTGTCTTGCCAGGTCTGCCGGTCCTGGACTTGTCAAAAACATCTCCAGCCTCTTCAAATCTTTTTAATTCTTTGTACTTGATGCTGAGACACATTAAAGGTGCAGCCACCTCTGCAGTGGATCTGGTCTTCAGCCTCTTGATAATCAAGGCTTTGGTTGCAGGGTGGACTTTTGGCATGTTGCCAGAGGTCAAGCTGCAGTTCAACTGAAGGTCTGTGGGTGCTGGGTTTCTTTTTATACACACCCACTAATTAACCCATCATTTAGTGAGCACAGGTGAGGATGTAAACTAGGATTGGGTGCATTATATGACAAGGCGACAAAACTTTTGTCTTGCCAAGATCTGACCTTTCTGTGTTCATTAAATGATCAATATTTCAGCCACTTTATTTTCATAACCTAAACCAAATTTGGGAGGGTTTCAGCTTTCAAAAGAGTAATTTATAAAACCAATGGATGAATTCAAAGTCAAGTTGTAAGTTTTGATTTACGCAACAAGGATAAGCGACAGAACTTCTGTCGGGGGTGCATGATTTTTATTTAATTAATTTGCATTTTATTGCATGAAATAAGTATTTGATACAATAGAAAAACTTAATATTTGGTCACTCCGCCATACAGATCTTCTCCAGATATTTCAGGTCGCTCCTCCATACAGATCTTCTCCAGATCTTTCAGGTCACTCCTCCATACAGATCTTCTCCAGAACCTTCAGGTCACTCCTCCATACAGCTCTTCTCCAGATCTTTCAGGTCACTCCTCCATACACATCTTCTCCAAATCTTTCAGATCACTGCTCCATACAGATCTTCTCCAGATCTTTCAGGTCACTCCTCCATACAGATCTCCAGATCTTTCAGGTCACTCCTCCATACAGATCTTCTCCAGATCTTTCAGGCCACTCCTCCATACAGATCTTCAGATTTTTCAAGTCACTCCTCCATACAGATCTTCTCCAGATCTTTCAGGTCACTCCTCCATACACATCTTCTCCATATCTTTCAGATCACTCCTCCATACAGATCCTCTCTAGATCTTTCAGGTCACTCCTCCATACAGATCCTCTCTAGATCTTTCAGGTCACTTCACCATATGGATCTTCTCCAGATCACTCCTCCATACAGATTTCTCCAGATCTTTCAGGCCACTCCTCCATACAGATCTTATCCGGATCTTTCAGGCCACTTCTCCGTACAGATTTTCTCCAGATCTTCCAGGCCACTCTTCCATACAGATCTTCTCCAGATCTTTGAGGTTTCGGGGCTGTCGCTGAACAAAGTTGAGTTTCAGCTCCTACAAAGATTTTCTATTGGGGTTGGGTCTGGAGACTGGCTAGGCCACTGCAAGACCTTGAAATGCTTCTTACGGATCATCATGGAAGATCCAGCCATGACATATCTTCAATACTCTTACCGAGGGAAGGAAATTGTTGGCCAAAATCTCGATACATGATCCCATCCATCCTTCCTTCAAAACAGTTGCAGTCGTCCTGTCCTCTTTGCAGAAAAGCACCCCCAAAGTATGATGTTTCCACTGCCATGCTTCACGGTTGGGACAGTGTTCTTGGGGTTGACACATCCTTTTTCTTCCTTCAAACATGACGAGTGGAGTTGATACTAAAAAGTTTTATTTTGGTCTCCTCTGACCACAGGACGTTATTCAATGCTTCCTCTGAATCATCCAGATGGTCATTGGTAAACTTCAAACGAGCCTTGCCTGGTGCTGGTGTGAGCAGGGGGACCTTGCGTGCCCTGCAGAATTTTAATCCATGACGGTGTAGTGTATTACTGATGGTAATCTTTGAGACTGTGGTCCTAGCTCTCTTCAGGTCATGGACCAGGTTCTCCCATGTAGTTCTGGGCTGATTTCTGACCTTTCTCAGAATCCTCCTTATTCCACGAGGCGAGATCTTGCATGGAGCCACAGATCGAGTAAGATTGACAGTCATCTTGTGTTTCTTCCATTTGTTAATAATTGCGCCAACAGTTGTTGCCTTCTCACCAAGCTTCTTGCCTATTGTCTTGTAGCTCATCTCAGCATTGTGCAGGTCTACAGTTTTGTCACTGGTGTCCTTAGACAGCTCTTTGGTGTTGGCAATGGTGGAGAGGTTGGCGTGTGATTGTGTGAACAAGTGTCTTTTATACAGGTAACGAGGTCACACAGGTGGAATTAATCCAGGTAATGAGTGCAGAGTAATAGAACACATACCAGGTCTGTAAGAGCAGAATTCCTGCTGGTCGGTCGGTGATAAAATACTTATTTAATGCAATAAAATGTAGATTATTTATAAACTATAGAATGGGACTTTCTGGATTTATGTTATTCTGTCACAGTTGAAGTTTCCTACGGTAAAAATTACAGCCTGCTCCATTCTGTGTAGGGGGAAATCTTGCAAAATCAGCCGCGGATCCAAAATTTTTCCCCTCTGTACACAGAATTATACAAGTTTGTTCTCCATTTGTCATGTTTCTTTCCTGTGTAGATTTCATGATTTCAGTTTTTCTGACATTTTCTGAATAAAACTTTTTATCCAAGAACGTAGGTGTTGTATATTCTTTTGGTTTTCTTCAGTATTAAAGTCTGGCCAGAAGTCATCTTCATGGAAGAGTTATGGCCAAATTCCCATACCGGAGGAGACGATAGGCTATCATTGAATTCTGAGGACGGAGGAGATGGGCAATCTCAGAATACTGAGGCCGGAGGAGACGGGTGGTCACGGAATACTGAGGATGGAGGAGAAGGATGGTCACCAAATACTGAGGACGGAGGTGACGGAAGGTCACCGAATACTGAGGACAGAGGAGATGAGCGGTCACTGAATACTGAGAACGGAGGAGATGAGCAGTCACAGCATACTGAGGATGGAGGAGATGAGCGGTCACAGCATACTGAGGTGAAGGTATTATTATAAGGGCCGGTGTTCAGTCTGTGCTTCTTCATCACCGTGAGAAGGGAATCCCTAGTCGGGGTCATGCTACACCTTACACCAGTTTGAGGATCACTATGACTCATGGTGAGCCTCTTACTGGGGTGCAGAGTCCGTAGATGGACCTGCTTTTCCCTAAGGCCCCATGCTCGATTCGTGGGGTCTCTAAGCAGCGCTGACCCCTGCACATAGGTGTCGTGTGATGCTCCCATGTGAGTATGGATTCCCCATGGATGGTGATGGGATCTTCATTATCGTGTTTTTCCCCCGTCCGGCCTCAGTATAATGTGCGGTCCATGGTCTGGGTTCTCTCGTCCTCCCCCCACTGATGAGCTCAGATGTCCTCGGCTGCTGAATATAAATATTTGACTTCCAGAAGTCCATGTAAGTCGTGCGGCTTTGTCTGGGATCAGATACTCATTGCCAGAAGTCGAGGGAGGAAGAAGGGGGGTCAGACATAGATCCTAATCCTCCTCCTGACACATCTCCTGCTCAGCATTGCCAGGAATGTCTATCCAGTCAGGGGGATTAGCCCTGGCCTGGATGGCAGCTCGCTGACACAGGCAGAACACATATGAACGGCCTGCTCTGCTGGATGCTATGCCATGACAGCTGGGGCCTAAGTGTATCCTAGGTACAAATATTCCACTAATCACCACTGGGGGCGCTCGCCTCAATGCTGGAGCCCAGGCACATGTAAACCCTCAGTGTGTGACCAGAAGGAGGTCCACTCCAGGAGGAAGCACCGAAAATGATGAGAAGTCCTGCAATGAGAGGAGCATCACAGTCCCTCTCCAGATAATATGAGGCTCCGGCCACAGAGGTCAAATCTTTCTTCTGTCACTTAAAGTCTTCTCCTTCATCAGATTCTGAGGTTTGCCTGAAGGCACTGACTTCACAACGAGTCTGGCCCAAAAAGTGCGAGAGGCAAAAACATCAAGAGGAATCAGAGAGGAGAAACATCTTCAACTAGGGGTTCATAATGAACTAGCAACAGATGACGATAATAGCTATACTAGAGGATGGTACTGTAGATATATCAGCAGTAGATATACTAGAGGATGGTACTGTAGATATATCATCGGTAGATATACTAGAGGATGGCACTATAGATATATCAGCAGTAGATATACTAGAGGATGGTAGTGTAGATATATCATCGGTAGATATACTAGGGGATGGTACTGTAGATATATCTGCGGTAGATATACTAGAGGATGGCACAATAGATATATCAGCAGTAGATATACTAGAGGATGGCACAATAGATATATCAGCAGTAGATATACTAGAGGATGGTACTGTAGATATATCATCGGTAGATATACTAGAGGATGGCACTATAGATATATCAGCAGTAGATATACTAGAGGATGGTACTGTAGATATATCATCGGTAGATATACTAGAGGATGGCACTGTAGATATATCAGCAGTATATATACTAGAGGATGGCACAATAGATATATCAGCAGTAGATATACTAGAGGATGGCACAATAGATATATCAGCAGTAGATATACTAGAGGATGGTAGTGTAGATATATCATCGGTAGATATACTAGAGGATGGTACTGTAGATATATCTGTGGTAGATATACTAGAGGATGGCACAATAGATATATCAGCAGTAGATATACTAGAGGATGGTACTGTAGATATATCATCGGTAGATATACTAGAGGATGGTACTGTACATATATCATCGGTAGATATACTAGAGGATGGTGCTGTATATATATCAGCGGTAGATATACTAGAGGATGGCACTATAGATATATCAGCAGTAGATATACTAGAGGATGGTACTGTAGATATATCTGCGGTAGATATACTAGAGGATGGTACTGTACATATATCTGCGGTAGATATACTAGAGGATGGCACTATAGATATATCAGCAGTAGATATACTAGAGGATGGTACTGTAGATATATCATCGGTAGATATACTAGAGGATGGTACTGTACATATATCATCGGTAGATATACTAGAGGATGGTGCTGTATATATATCAGCGGTAGATATACTAGAGGATGGCACTATAGATATATCAGCAGTAGATATACTAGAGGATGGTACTGTAGATATATCATCGGTAGATATACTAGAGGATGGCACTATAGATATATCAGCAGTAGATATACTAGAGGATGGTACTGTAGATATATCAGCGGTAGATATACTAGAGGATGGTACTGTACATATATCTGCAGTAGATATACTAGAGGATGGTACTGTATATATATCATCGGTAGATATACTAGAGGATGGTGCTGTAGATATATCATCGGTAGATATACTGGAGGATGGTGCTGTATATATATATCAGCGGTAGATGTACTAGAGGATGGTACTGTAGATATATCTGCGGTAGATATACTAGAGGATGGTACTGTAGATATATCAGCAGTAGATATACTAGAGGATGGTGCTGTAGATATATCAGCAGTAGATATACTAGAGGATGGTACTGTAGATATATCAGCAGTAGATATACTAGAGGATGGTACTGTAGATATATCAGCAGTAGATATACTAGAGGATGGTGCTGTAGATATATCTGCGGTAGATATACTAGAGGATGGTAGTGTAGATATATTAGTGGTAGATGTACTAGGGGATGGTACTGTAGATATATCAGCCAGTAGATATACTAGAAGATGGTACTGTAGATATATCAGCAGTAGATATACTAGAGGATGGTACTGTAGATATATCAGCAGTAGATATACTAGAGGATGGTACTGTAGATCTATCTGCGGTAGATATACTAGAGGATGGTACTGTAGATATATCAGCAGTAGATATACTAGAGGATGGTACTGTAGATATATCATCGGTAGATATACTAGAGGATGGTACTGTAGATATATCAGCAGTAGATATACTAGAGGATGGTACTGTAGATCTATCTGCGGTAGATATACTAGAGGATGGTACTGTAGATATATCAGCAGTAGATATACTAGAGGATGGTACTATAGATATATCAGCAGTAGATATACTAGAGGATGGTACTGTACATATATCTGCGGTAGATATACAGTGCCTACAAGTAGTATTCAACCCCCTGCAGATTTAGCAGGTTACACATTCGGAATAACTTGGCATTGTGACATTTGGACTGTAGATCAGCCTGGAAGTGTGAAATGCAGCAAAAAAGAATGTTATATCTTTTTTTTTTTTTTTTAAATTGTGAAAAGTTTATTCAGAGGTCATTTATTATTCAACCCCTCAAACCACAAGAATTCTGTTTGGTTCCCCTAAAGTATTAAGAAGTATTTCAGGCACAAAGAACAATGAGCTTCACATGTTTGGATTAATTATCTCTTTTTCCAGCCTTTTCTGACTAATTAAGACCCTCCCCAAACTTGTGAACAGCACTCATACTTGGTCAACATGGGAAAGACAAAGGAGCATTCCAAGGCCATCAGAGACAAGATCGTGGAGGGTCACAAGGCTGGCAAGGGGTACAAAACCCTTTCCAAGGAGTTGGGCCTACCTGTCTCCACTGTTGGGAGCATCATCCGGAAGTGGAAGGCTTATGGAACTACTGTTAGCCTTCCACGGCCTGGACAGCCTTTGAAAGTTTCCACCCGTGCCGAGGCCAGGCTTGTCCGAAGAGTCAAGGCTAACCCAAGGACAACAAGGAAGGAGCTCCGGTAAGATCTCATGGCAGTGGGGACATTGGTTTCAGTCAATACCATAAGTAACGTACTCCACCGCAATGGTCTCCGTTCCAGACGAGCCTGTAAGGTACCTTTACTTTCAAAGCGTCATGTCAAGGCTCGTCTACAGTTTGCTCATGATCACTTGGAGGACTCTGAGACATACTGATTCAAGGTTCTCTGGTCTGATGAGACCAAGATCGAGATCTTTGGTGCCAACCACACACGTGACGTTTGGAGACTGGATGGTACTGCATACGACCCCAAGAATACCATCCCTACAGTCAAGCATGGTGGTGGCAGCATCATGCTGTGGGGCTGTTTCTCAGCCAAGGGGCCTGGCCATCTGGTCCGCATCCATGGGAAGATGGATAGCACGGCCTACCTTGAGATTTTGGCCAAGAACCTCCGCTCCTCCATCAAGGATCTTAAGATGGGTCGTCATTTCATCTTCCAACAAGACAACGACCCAAAGCACACAGCCAAGAAAACCAAGGCCTGGTTCAAGAGGGAAAAAATCAAGGTGTTGCAGTGGCCTAGTCAGTCTCCTGACCTTAACCCAATTGAAAACTTGTGGAAGGAGCTCAAGATTAAAGTCCACATGAGACACCCAAAGAACCTAGATAACTTGGAGAAGATCTGCATGAAGGAGTGGGCCAACATAACTCCAGAGACCTGTGCCGGCCTGATCAGGTCTTATAATAGACGATTATTAGCTGTAATTGCAAAAAAGGGTTATTCCACAAAATATTAAACCTAGGGGTTGAATAATAATTGACCCACACTTTTATGTTGAAAATTTATTAAAATTTAACTGAGCAACATAACTTGTTGGTTTGTAAGATTTATGCATCTGTTAATAAATCCTGCTCTTGTTTGAAGTTTGCAGGCTCTAACTTATTTGCATCTTATCAAACCTGCTAAATCTGCAGGGGGTTGAAGACTACTTGTAAGCACTGTACAATCTGCAGGGGGTTGAAGACTACTTGTAGGCACTGTATATGCCACCTGGCTCTGGAAACTTGGGTGGTCGAAGAAGCCTGGAACCTCTCCGTCTGGCAGAATCTAGTGATGCAACATGGAATTACACCACCCTCGGGTGCTGCACCCTGAACAGCGCCGGGGGAACTGAGATTGTATCCTCCTCAGCGACTGTCAAACTCCTATGTCCTTAAGAGCTACTGGGAAAAATGTCTGCTCACTGTCACTCCTGCTGGAGAACTCTTTGAAAAACTGTAAACTACGTGTGTGACTCCTAACTCCCCCTGGTGGCCGCTCCTCACCCTACCTAGGTCCTAAACTAGTGGATTGGGGTCCCTGTTGTGATGGCATCCTGTAAATGCCACACACTGTTGGAAACCCCTTTTATACCCGACCATAGCCCAGTCCCCTAAGGGGAAGGGGCATGTGGCGCCCTGGACAAGCCAGGGGCCACAGAGCACAACACCTACACACCCCACACTCCCAGCAGGCACACCGAAGTCAGACAAAAACCCTTGTTGCCTTCCTCCAGGGGCTGATGATCATATCAGGGGGTGGGCCAGGCGGTTGGTCCCGCCCACCGAGGAGTTCACAGTCCTGGAGGCGGGAAAAGGAGCAGTCTAGTTTTGACAGTAAAAGTGGAAGGAGGAAAGTGTGGTAGTGGAGCAACTGACTGACAGCGTCCGGGTGTGTGGCCCGGGCGAGACAGCAAGGTTGGCAGACGGTGGTGACCGTCTGCAGGAGTGGCCTATCGGAGTTACCGTGAGGACCGTGGATGGACGGTGGCCCGGCGGTACCGGACCGATACACGAAGAGAAGTCAGCACCATCTGGCAGGGGCTTGCGGACCCCGGCAAGACTAGGAGTCGCCGTGAATTTGCCGAATCCGTTAGTGAAGGGGACCTCCTGGGTTTCCAAACAACTAAGTCCCGACAGAAGGCAACAGTCCAACCAGAATAGGGAAACACCGCCACCGCCAAAGCAACTGTTTCTCAGGACCAGAGCCTGCGGGCAAGAAGGGGGCTCCTCCAGCCCACATCCAAGCTGGGGAGCGGGTTACCGGTGGGGACCCATCGGAACCAACAACCGTACACAGGTGCAGGGAAAGGCAGTCACCATCAACCTGCAGGGAGTAATAACACCGCAGCCGTCTGTGGGACCCGTCCATCCAGCCGAGTGTTTTACCGAGAACTGTGTCTTCATCATTGGGCTGAGTGAGTACCACCGTGCCGTGCGGCACAGCTCTGCCCCTGCGACCCTGCACCTCTCCAGGCCCCGTAACCCGCCTGCCATCCACCCCTACCCTGTCACCGCTCCCGGGATCCCCGTCCAGAGCAGTGGTGGTGTCACCATTATCACCACAACCGTGGGTGGCGTCACGGACAATAAATCCCCACAATCAATCCCCCCCTTTTCACTCACGGGCGAGGAGCGCCGCTCGAGTCCCCGGGATCCGGCCCACTGCTCGAGCCACCACCGAGCAGCGGCAGCTGCAACAGCAGCAGCGGCCGGACCCGAGCAGTGGTAGAGCGCGGCGTCCCCTCCTCCGCCCGCGACAGGCAACCCATGTGTGTATGTGGTTGTGGATGATGAAACCAGTACCAACCTCCTTTTGGATCCATGATCAGCACCACACCCTTAGTGGGGTGCAGTACCATGTGGCGACATGAGCCTCATGGGCACCACAAATTCAAGAGGTCATCAGTGGGTGGGTGTCACGAAACGGGGGTAGGAAGTGGAAGTTACAGCCCCCCCTTTCCACCACCCGACAGACCGAGCACGTGACGCACTCTCCAGCGCCCCTCTTATAGTCGGGCCAATTATGGAATTGCCCGACAATAAGCAAGGAGGCCGCTATTCTACTATACCGATGATTGAAGGGTTCCCGGTGAGAGTAAGGTATATATTCCCCTGACCTCTGCGGAAGGAATATATCTAAACCTCCCCCAGATCTCACTGGTTGCCCCACAATGATCCTTGGCATAAACTCGCTGCCATCAATCGATTACGATAACTATTACGCCGAGCATACAGATGTGGAATTCAGGATCGAGATAACAGAACAGCCCAAGATTAAATTATATATTTTAATCGGCCTAAGGCACACTAGATACTACAATATATACAATATGAAATTTACAGAATATATATATATATATATATATATATATACAGTTAGGTCCAGAAATATTTGGACAGTGACACAATTTTGGCGAGTTGGGCTCTGCATGCCACCACATTGGATTTGAAATTAAATCTCTACAACAGAATTCAAGTGCAGATTGTAACGTTTAATTTGAAGGTTTGAACAAAAATATCTGATAGAAATTGTAGGAATTGTCACATTTCTTTACAAACACTCCACATTTTAGGAGGTCAAAAGTAATTGGACAAATAAACCAAACCCAAAAAAAATTTTTTATTTTCAATATTTTGTTGCGAATCCTTTGGAGGCAATCACTGCCTTAAGTCTGGAACCCATGAACATCACCAAACGCTGGGTTTCCTCCTTCTTAATGCTTTGCCAGACCTTTACTATGGGGAGATAAGGTATGCACACCAGTGACTATGGAAGGGGAATACATGGAATAGCAGAAACTGCTGTGTGAATACTGACATGAAAAATTCAATAGCTATTTGTAAGAATGAAATGTGAAAAATGGAACCTGCATTACTGCCATGAATATATGAATAAAGAGAAATTTAGCTACTGAATTGATCAATGCAGAAGAGCCCCAACACTACGCCAAAGTATTTCTCTACGTTGGGGTCCCTAGCTTGTGTGTGTCCTCTCATGCAGTTAAAAAACTTACCGTGTATGGGAGGCTGAGACCCAGGCTATATATACGATGTGGATTGGCAATAGGTGTGTATGGGGAGGGTTCACAAACGAAAAACTACTAACATTAGTTAGTGCCAATCCACATCGTATATATAGCCTGGGTCTCAGCCTCCCATACACGGTAAGTTTTTTAACTGCATGAGAGGACACACACAAGCTAGGGACCCCAACGTAGAGAAATACTTTGGCGTAGTGTTGGGGTCTATTGCATTGATCAATTCAGTAGCTAAATTTCTCTTTATTCATATATTCATGGCAGTAATGCAGGTTCCATTTTTCACATTTCATTCTTACAAATAGCTATTGAATTTTTCATGTCAGTATTCACACAGCAGTTTCTGCTATTCCATGTATTCCCCTTCCATAGTCACTGGTGTGCATACCTTATCTCCCCATAGTGATGTTTTTTAGGTTTTTTGCACCCAGTTCAGACATAGAATGGTGTTCCAAACGTTATTCCTTATTGCCAGACCTTTACAGCCGCAGCCTTCAGGTCTTGCTTGTTTGTGGGTCTTTCCGTCTTAAGTCTGGATTTGAGCAAGTGAAATGCATGCTCAATTGGGTTAAGATCTGGTGATTGACTTGGCCATTGCAGAATGTTCCACTTTTTTGCACTCATGAACTCCTGGGTAGCTTTGGCTGTATGCTTGGGGTCATTGTCCATCTGTACTATGAAGCGCCGTCCGATCAACTTTGCGGCATTTGGCTGAATCTGGGCTGAAAGTATATCCCGGTACACTTCAGAATTCATCCGGCTACTCTTGTCTGCTGTTATGTCATCAATAAACACAAGTGACCCAGTGCCATTGAAAGCCATGCATGCCCATGCCATCACGTTGCCTCCACCATGTTTTACAGAGGATGTGGTGTGCCTTGGATCATGTGCCGTTCCCTTTCTTCTCCAAACTTTTTTCTTCCCATCATTCTGGTACAGGTTGATCTTGGTCTCATCTGTCCATAGAATACTTTTCCAGAACTGAGCTGGCTTCATGAGGTGTTGTTCAGCAAATTTAACTCTGGCCTGTCTATTTTTGGAATTGATGAATGGTTTGCATCTAGATGTGAACCCTTTGTATTTACTTTCATGGAGTCTTCTCTTTACTGGTGACTTAGAGACAGATGCACCTACTTCACTGAGAGTGTTCTGGACTTCAGTTGATGTTGTGAACGGGTTCTTCTTCACCAAAGAAAGTATGCGGCGATCATCCACCACTGTTGTCATCCGTGGACGCCCAGGCCTTTTTGAGTTCCCAAGCTCACCAGTCAATTCCTTTTTTCTCAGAATGTACCCGACTGTTGATTTTGCTACTCCAAGCATGTCTGCTATCTCTCTGATGGATTTCTTCTTTTTTTTCAGCCTCAGGATGTTCTGCTTCACCTCAATTGAGAGTTCCTTAGACCGCATGTTGTCTGGTCACAGCAACAGCTTCCAAATGCAAAACCACACACCTGTAATCAACCCCAGACCTTTTAACTACTTCATTGATTACAGGTTAACGAGGGAGACACCTTCAGAGTTAATTGCAGCCCTTAGAGTCCCTTGTCCAATTACTTTTGGTCCCTTGAAAAAGAGGAGGCTATGCATTACAGAGCTATGATTCCTAAACCCTTTCTCCGATTTGGATGTGAAAACTCTCATATTGCAGCTGGGAGTGTGCACTTTCAGCCCATATTATATATATAATTGTATTTCTGAACATGTTTTTGTAAACAGCTAAAATAACAAAACTTGTGTCACTGTCCAAATATTTCTGGACCTAACTGTATAGGTCAGAGAACATTTACAGGTAAGTTATGGATCACAAGCAGGCATACAGATCAAGCAATTACCTTATGCGTCTGGCCACAAGGGGGGCGCCGTTCGACCAGGGTTTCATGGACTTCCTCACATGTGTATAGTACGCATGACCCCGAGCAAAGACAAGCCAAGAATGTTCCCACTGTCTTTATCAAACTGGCTCAATCCATGTCCCCTCCACCTCGCAGGGGTGTACTGCCCTTCCCCTGTCTTGAGTCTAAAATAATATCCCAAAGTGATTATTGGCCATAACTTTGCCTGGGAATGTCGTAGGCGGACGACAATGCTTTCATATTTACAGTTATGATTTTATCTTCCCAATGCTAGGACACATGGTTAGTCTGCTGGTACCCCACTGGCCAGTATCAAGTTTGGGATACCTACAGAGGTCCCACACCTATATAAAATATGTGCTAGAATCGTCAGCATGCCTGGATGCGATATTTCTGCTTGACATGTTTATAGGAAGCACAGCTCACGAGATATTAAACATTTATTCCTGGTGCCCCTCTGTCTCAGGTGTACAGGATGCCCCCAGTTAGTTTGTAACTTCTTCTACAGCGTCACAGAGGGGGGTCTTCCTTCCCTTTTGTGTTCTCAAGGACTAAACAGCTCACCTAATTTCCATATCATAGGAGATTGCCTTTTGGTCACACCACTGCTAATCAGACAATTTCCTCAGGTTCATTAGTATACTGATTGAAGCCTCCTTAGGCCTTACGTACCTTGACAAGACGGCGGCTATAGGAATATGGCTTAATAGCTCGAATATATCCCTATTTCCTCACTCCTCCCTCCTTTAGAGGGCACTAGGGGGCAGCACATTCCTGTGTTCCCCCGCGCGCCCGTCCGCGACCTCTCCTTGTCGGGACAGCCTGTTGGTATTATCGTGGTCACGGCCCTTTTTGTGGCGAATGGTGAAGTTTATTGCTGGAGTGCAAGGCTCCATCGCAACAACCTCCCATTCGTCCCGGAGACTCTGTGTAACCAGCTGATGGGATTGTGGTCCGTCTCCACGATGAAGCGGCGCCCGTATAGGTAGGGTTGGAGACACTGCAGAGCCCACACTATGGCTAGGCATTCCTTTTCCATCGTGGAGTAGGCCACTTACCTCGGCAACAGCTTCTTGCTCAGATACAAGACGGGGTGCTCTTGGCTCGCAGAGTCCACCTGGCTGATCACCGCACCGAGGAAGAAGTCACTGGCATCGGTTTGTACTACAAACAGCTGCGTGAAGTCAGTTGCCTGTAGTACTGGTGAGCTGGACAGGGCAGTCTTGAGGGCCCAGAAGGCTGTCTCGCAGTCCACTGTCCAATTGACTGCGGAGGGCAGATTCTTCTTGGTGAGGTCCGTCAGGGGCTTCGCCAGGTGACTATAGTGTGGAACAAACCCTGCTATAGTACCTGGCGGCCCCCAAGAAGGACATCACCTGCTTCTTGGTCCTGGGGGTGGACCAGGACGTGATGGCCTCCACTTTCCCAGGCTCTAGCTTCACAGCTCCCCCGCCTACCCGGTGACCCAGGTAGAGGACCTCACTTATGGCCAGCTGACACTTCCCCCGACTTGATGGTCAAACCTGCCTGGTGGATCCGCCTGAGCACCTGGGCTAGATGCTTTAGGTGATCCTCCCAGGTGGGACTGAAGATGGCGATGTCATCCAGGTACGCGGCCGCGTATCCTTTAAGCCCCTTGAGCAGGGTGTTGACCATCCGCTGAAAAGTGGCCGGGGCATTCTATATTCCGAATGGCATCACCATGGACTCGTACAATCCAAATGGGGTTATAAAGGCGGAGCGTTCCCTGGCCTCGCGAGTCAGGGGGATCTGCCAATATCCCCGGCTCAAATCCATGATGGTTAGGTACTGAGCCCTGGCCAACTGATCGAGCAGGTCATCGATGCATGGCATTAGGTACGCATCGGCGACTGTGACAGCATTGAGCCCCCTGTAGTCCACACAGAACCGAGTGGTTCGGTCCTTCTTTGGGATGAGTACTACAGGCGAGGCGCAAGCGCTGTTAGATGCCTGGATCACCCCCAGCTTCAGCATCTCGTCAATCTGCTAGCGCATGTGTTGCTGCACCTCCAGGGAGACCCGATATGCTGAACGCCGGATCGGGGGGTGACCCCCAGTGTCCACGGATGGACGGCCAACTCAGTCCTTCCGGGCTGGTTGGTAAACAACTCCCGGAAGGGGTGGCCCACAGCTGGGACCGTTGATCCTCCAAAAGCTGGTGGCCAACCGCCACATCCTCAAGGGATCCACCCACCCTGACCTGGGCAAGCATATCCAAGAAGGTTTTCGCCTCTCCCTCTTCGGGCAGGTTGCACACGGGGCATGCACATGCCTCCCGCTCATGATGTGCCTTCATCATGTTCACATGGAAGGCCTTCCTCCTTCCACGGGCAGGGTCCAGGGTGACCAGGTACGTTACAGGGTTGAGCTGCTGGTACACGAGGTATGGGCCTTCCCAGGCTGCCTGAAGCTTATCCTGTGGTACGGGGACCAGCACCCACACCTTTTGACCCACTTGGTAGGTCCTCTCACAAGCATTCTGGTCGTACCAATGCTTCTGATCGGCCTGGGCTTGAGCCATATTGTGCACCAGCTGCGTCAAGGCCCGCAATTTGTCCCGGAAGCGCACGACATACTCAATGAATGACACTCAAGGGGTGGCCAAATCCCCTTCCCAAACCTCTTTCACCAGAGTCAGGGGGCTCCGCTCACGTCGCCCGTACAGGAGCTCAAAAGCCGAGAATCCTGTTGAGGCTTGTGGAACCTCCCGATAAGCAAATAACAGGTGTGGGAGATACCGCTCCCAGTCACGCCCATGGGGAGTCGACCAACATCTTATGCATCTGCATTAAGGTGCCATTGAACTGCTCGCACAGGCCATTAGTCTGTGGGTGGTATGGGCTGGTCACCAGATGTTGCACCTGGATTTGCTTACAGAGGGACTCCATCAGCTGCGACATGAATTGGGTCCCCCGGTCAGTGAGCATTTCCTGGAGAAAACCCACTCGGGAGAAAATCTCCAGCAATGCGGTGGCCACCTTGTCAGCCCGAATGGACGACAAGGCTACCGCTTCCGGGTACCGGGTGGCATAATCTACTACCGTCAGTATGAACTGTTTCCCGGAGCTGCTGGGGATAGCCAGCGGGCTGACCAGATCCACAGCCACCCTTCTGAAAGGCTCATCAATGATGGGCAAAGTTACCAGTGGAGCTTTGGGGCGTGGCCCCGCCTTCCCCACTCTCTGACAGGTGTCACACGAATGGCAGTAGGCAACCACATCGGCCCCCAATTTTTGGCCAGTAGAAATGCTGGGTTAACCTGGCCTTGGTCTTAGCGATACCTAGGTGTCCTGCCATCAGAATCTCATGTGCAATCCGCAATAACTTCGTCCAGAATGGATAGGGTACCATACCTCCCAACCGTCCCGGATTCTGCAGGGACTGCCACGATTTTAGAGGTGTGTCCCGCACTCCCGCGGCTCACAGCTGATGTCCCGGCTCCTCCCCTCAGTGCAGTGAATAAATTAAATTAAATTATCATTGGCTCTGGATTTTCGGGGCGGCCGGGACTCGAACCCGTGGAACTGTGAGTTCATTGTTTTAAAGACAGCAGCTTTACCACTGAGCCACTGCCTGTATTGAAAGCAATAGGAAGATTTTGTTATCTTGACCTGTATACTGCAGACACCAGAAGCAAATTAATCAGCTGCAAAGATGGAGGGATGAATGGAGGGCTAGAGGGAGGGATAGAGGGATGAATGGAGGGATGAATGGAGGGATAGAGGGATGAATGGAGGGATAGAGGGAGGGATAGAGGGAGGGATGGATAGATGATGGAGGGATGAATGGAGGGATAGAGGGAGGGATGGATGGATGGTAGAGGATGAATGGAGGGATGAATGGAGGGATAGAGGGAGGGATGAATGGAGGGATAGAGGGAGAGATGGATGGATGGATGATGGAGGGATGAATGGAGGGATAGAGGGAGAGATGGATGGATGATGGAGGGACGAATGGAGGGATAGAGGGATGAATGGAGGGATAGAGGGAGGGATGGATGATAGAGGGATAAATGGAGGGATGAATGGAGGGATAGAGGGAGGGATAGAGGGAGGGATGGATGATAGAGGGATAAATGGAGGGATGAATGGAGGGATAGAGGGAGGGATGGATGGATGATAGAGGGATGAATGGAGGGATAGAGGGAGGGATGGATGATAGAGGGATGAATGGAGGGATTAATGGAGGGATAGAGGGAGGGATTGATGGATGATAGAGGGGTGAATGGAGGGATAGAGGGATGAATGGAGGGATGAATGGAGGGATAGAGGGAGGGATGAATGGAGGGATAGAGGGAGGGATGGATGGATGGATGATGGAGGGATGAATGGAGGGATAGAGGGATGAATGGAGGGATGGAGGGATGAATGGAGGGATAAATGGAGGGATGAATGGAGGGATAGAGGGAGGGATAGAGGGAGGGATGGATGATAGAGGATAAATGGAGGGATGAATGGAGGGATAGAGGGAGGGATGGATGGATGATAGAGGGATGAATGGAGGGATAGAGGGAGGGATGGATGATAGAGGGATGAATGGAGGGATTAATGGAGGGATAGAGGGAGGGATTGATGGATGATAGAGGGGTGAATGGAGGGATAGAGGGATGAATGGAGGGATGAATGGAGGGATAGAGGGAGGGATGAATGGAGGGATAGAGGGAGGGATGGATGGATGGATGATGGAGGGATGAATTGGAGGGATAGAGGGATGAATGGAGGGATGGAGGGATGAATGGAGGGATGAATGGAGGGATGAATGGAGGGATAGAGGGAGGGATGGATGATAGAGGGATGAATGGATGAATGAATGGAGGGATAGAGGGAGGGATGGATAATAGAGGGATAAATGGAGGGATGAATGGAGGGATAGAGGGATGGATGGATGATAGAGGGATAAATGGAGGGATAGAGGGAGGGATGGATGGATGATAGAGGGATAAATGGAGGGATAGAGGGAGGGATGGATGGATGAATGGAGGGATTAATGGAGGGATAGAGGGAGGGATTGATGGATGATAGAGGGATGAATGGAGGGATAGAGGGATGAATGGAGGGATAGAGGGAGGGATAGAGGGAGGGATGTATGGATGATAGTGGGATGGATGGATGATAGAAGGATGGATGATAGAGGGATATATAGATACACGACAGATAATAGATAGATAGAATCCTAGATATAATCATAGATAGATAGATAGAATCATAGATAGATAGAATCAATCTATGATTCTATCTATCTATCTATGATTCTATCTATCTATGATTCTTAGATAGAGGGATAGATATAGATAGAGGGATAGATATAGATAGATAGATAAATACTATTCTGTTTCTTCCTGGTAGCAATGAATCCAACCGCTCTAATTATCAGTCCCTTAGATAACTGTATGATTTTACTCACTCTACCGGCTTCCACAGATAGTGTTAACTCAGCCCAAACGATGACTTGGAGGAAGACAAGGAGAAACGCTGTAGTTTTCTTCTAGAATCTTGTATTAAATTCAAAGTAAAGGCAGGTGAAAAGGAATAATCTGTACAGGGTTGCAGGCATGTCTCTTCAGTAATGGTTCCTCTAGACTAAACTGAAGGAGAAGGGAGGAGCATTCTATACAGAAGCCAACTAAGGGAGGTACATAGGGACAAACTTCATACAGTCTAATCTACCTAGTAACAATAAAGGAATTTCGTGATAGGAGGAAAAATATGCAATGCAAGAATATATACAACAGGTTGTTCCCATTCATGGGACACAACACTCCCCGTCTGAAATCGTATGATTTCACAAGTCCTTCTACGACATAAGGAGTCAATCCTGTCCCTCGATGTCACGAAACCTGTAGCGAGAAAAGAGACAAACACAAAAAAATGTAACGGTAATGCACTGAATTCAAGTCCATGCTTGGTTGATGACGTGCTGTCCTTGCATAAAAATGTAAAAGTAGAAAATGAATCCAAGTTCAACAAACCCATCTTCAGATTGGGGAAGCCGCAAACATGCCAACTCTTCCTCCAACCCAATAATCCAACGGTAAAGTTTTAATCCAAAGGAAAAGTTCAAGGTTCATTAGACACGGACAGTTGTGTCTCCGTACAGCAGGGGTAAGGAAAGGCACGCTCCCCGCCGTGGCAGTGCCCAACGACAAAGTTAGTTCAAGTAATGTCCTCCTTTGGTAAAAGTAGCACGAGTTCGGTGACTGGACGAATCACACACATATGCCAGCCGTGGCACGTTGAAGACTTGTAGTCGGTGAAACAGTGAGCAATGTGAATAAGACAAGCTACGGCGCGTACCTCAGATGACCGACTTGAGAAGCGCTCGAAGCGATGAGGTCTCAACTTCTGTTTTGATGTCACTGAAGTGTAGCGAGCGGAGACGACTGGTCTAATTTCCTTGTTTCGGATTCTGGTTCCACCAGCTCGTACATGTTGCCGGCGTAGTTATCGCAGGTCTCCTCATATAAGATACTTGGAGGTGTCAGCCACATGTCACCGAGTTTGGCCGCTGCAGTGAGTCTCATTCCTCGGTCAGCTGGGGTTTGTTCGGTGGGAATGTGGTGCCACTGTTTGGCATGATCTCTGTCGAGGATATTTTGCGCAATCTCGACAAAGCGTTTCTCCATCTCTGGTTGTCTTTTCAAGGTACGTTTTAGAGAGGAGGACCTTGCGGTTGCTTGCTGGGAGTTGTTTGGCAACCTTGGCCTTGGAGACCGAAAGGGTAATGGGGCTACCCAACTGTTAGTCATTTTGAGAGAACTCTTTATCCATAATCTTTATGAATTCTTTGTCTTCTCTCATCGGAGCCAATTTGTTGTCTTTGTTTGTGGACTCGAACGCTGTTGACCTGAACTCGTCATCCCAGAGATGATATGCGTCCGCGCAGTCGGGAGGCTGCTGTCGCCACTTGTTGTCGCTCAGCCTCTCTTTCACCCCGTAGTGATGCGGACATGGTTGAAAGTGAGTGCCGCAACCGTTTGGGAGGATGTGCGTCTTGTAGGAGGAGATCGCGTCGGGACTCTTCACTTTGCCTACGTAGACGTTTCCTATGATCACCCAGCCTAAGTCGTAGCGCTGAGCGAATGGCGCATCGTGTGGCCCGTTGATGTGTTGGCGTACTTTGTGTAGCCGGAGGATGTCCCTTCCAATCAGAATCAGGATTTTTGCACTATGATCAAGAGGTGGGATCTTG
This sequence comes from Anomaloglossus baeobatrachus, assembly GCF_048569485.1. Lineage (NCBI taxonomy): Eukaryota > Metazoa > Chordata > Amphibia > Anura > Aromobatidae > Anomaloglossus > Anomaloglossus baeobatrachus. The sequence goes on from NC_134353.1 coordinate 975,538,276, forward strand.
CTGGCGATAGTTCTCAGGTGAGGGTGGTGAAGAGCTGCCTCAGGTGTCGGAATCTCTTCCCGGTTAGCCGGTATCTGATTGCACTCGACGAGTGTCGGTAGAGGTATCTCTACGGTATTTTCAAGAGATGTTACCACGAGACCACTGGCTCTTCTTCCGCAAGCTTCTGAGATGCCGCTGCAAGTGCCTAGTGTATAAGGGTAGGCATTTCCTTTTAAGCCAAACAAGTCGAAGAGTTCAGACCTGGCAAGTGACCTGTTACTCTGGTCGTCCAGGATGCTGTACACCTTCACGGCCCTTTCTGGGTGACCTTTGGGATATACCCTTACTAGGCATATTTTTGCACAAGACTTGTCCCAGAGATCTTCTCCGCAGACTGCGGTGCACGAGGAGGATACTGTGAGGTGGTTTGCAGCTTGGCCGGTACTCTCCCCGCCATGACTTGTGGTAGGAGAAGGTGTAGGTGCAGGATCAGGCTGAGATGGGTGCAGCGCTTGTACGTGATCTGTGCTGTCACACTCCATACACTTAATTGTAACCTTACAGTCCTTGGCAAGGTGTTCTGTAGAGGCACAACACCTGAAACATACCCCAAACCTTTTCAAGAGTTCCTTTCGTTCTTGAAGGGGTTTCTTCCTGAAGCCAATGCACTTCTTCAGAGGATGTGGCAGTTTGTGAATAGGACACTGGCGGTTTGGATTTTCTGCCTTCCCGCCTTCATTGCCCTTGTCTGGTGCTGACGTTGGTGTAAGTGGTAGAACGTCGGTCTTCTTGACTGATACTGGGCCCCTACGTTTTCTGTCATTTTGATGAGGGCTCTCATATCTGGGAGCAGGTGAAGTGGAGCCGGTGGGTTCTCCACAGGTGAAGCTGGGGTCTGCCTTACGTTCCGCGATGCCGTTGATGAACTCGCAGAAGTAGGAGAATGGAGGGAAGGACACTTGGTGCTCTTTTTTTATAGTTTGTTCCTACCGTGGTCCACCTTTCCTGCACGTTGTAAGGTAACATGGTGACTATGGGTTTCACCCCACGAGCGGTGTCCAGGTAGCTGAGGCCAGGTAGGTGTGTGTCTGTTTTGGCCAGCTGGAGCTCGGACAGCAGGTCGCTGAGTTCCTGGTACTTTGAAGCATCCTTGCCAGATATTTTGGGAAGGTCGTATAGTTGTTTCAGCAATGCATCTTCAATTGCTTCAGGACTGCCGAAGTCTTTCTCTAGCCTGTCCCATGCGGTTGCGAGACCACTTGTTGGGTCACTGATGTAGACGGATCTGAGTCTCTTGATTCTCTCAGTAGACCGTGGCTCCAGCCACCTGATTAGCAAGTCCAGCTCTTCAGCAGCTGTAATGCCGAGGTCACGCATTGCGGTTTTGAAGGCACACTTCCACCCTCTGTAGTTTTGTGAGACCGGTGTTGGTGAGTTCTCGGTGGATCATGTACCTCGCAAAGTCGGACATGTCTGATCTTTCCGACGTTGGGGGCACATTTGCTGGCTGCGTGGTGCTGGTTGCGTGATTCGTAGTTTCTTGGTTCGGTAACATGGGAAAGTATGGAGTGGCGTAGGCGTTTAGGCTAGTGATCGGTTTGGTGTGTACAATCTCTGTTGTATACGGGGCCGGAACTACATAGTTGTTGGGAGTGTAGCGCCTTGCCGGCATGTTAGGTTGCATGTAGACATGGGCATTCGGAGGTTGCTGATGCGCAGGGTGTGGCTGTGCATTGGAAAATGAAGCTGGTTCAGGCTTGAAAGTCTGAGGTGCATTGGACTGACCTGGAAGGCTGGAAGCTGTAGGTGGATCAGTGTCTTGAGGCTCTGGAGAAGTGTTAGCACTGACGGGAATGTTGATGGTCGTTGGCAGTTCGTCAGCTTGGCTCAGCACGTAATCTCTTGTACGCTTAAGTGAGTCTTCTGTGTCGAGATCACACAAACTGGCGCTGCCTTCTTGGCTCCCACCCAGAGCTTGCTCAAAGACTTTTAGCCTTGCCATGGCCGCCACATGTTCACATTCCTTCTGAAGGGCTTCAATTTCTGCTTCCTTGCGTGCAGATTCTGCTTTCATCTCTGCTTCCTTGTGTGCAGATTCTGCTTTCATCTCTGCTTTCTTGCGTGCAGATTCTGCTTTCATCTCTGCTTCCTTGCGTGCAGATTCTGCTTTCATCTCTGCTTCCTTGCGTGCAGATTCTGCTTTCATCTCTGCTTCCTTGCGTGCAGATTCTGCTTTCATCTCTGCTTCCTTGCGTGCAGATTCTGCTTTCATCTCTGCTTCTCTCTGGGCGAAGATGGCGTGTACTTTTGTTGTTTCTGCTTCAGCGCGCGCCTTTAAGAGCTGCTCGCTGAGGGTTGAGTACCTTGATGAGCCTGATTTGAGTGAGTGCCTTGAGCTCTTAATGGACCTGGATTTGTAAGATGCCGCTCCTGACATTTGCGCAATTTTTGCTTCAGTCTCGCTCACAATGTCGCGCACGGTGCGGTCTCGTTCAGCATTAAGCTGTTGGAAGTCCTGTAGTTCTTTTTCAGACTCAGACGTATTTGCTCTCAGCAGGGTAGAGGAATATTTTTTACAAATCTCTTTGTAGGATTGGTATGCTGAGTACAGTTGTTCCAGGGCTCCCTCTGGTGGTAGCTCATGAGCACCGGGCGCAGATAAAACAGTCACTTGTTTTTGCACTCTTTGCCACAATAATGCTGTCTGGGTAAACAGTTCACTTCTGGCTGTTTCTAGGTTCTCTTTAACCTTCCATGTTGGTTTGGTCAGCCGCTTAGATCTTTCACTGTAATTTGATTGTGAGTTCATGTCTTTCTCTTGCTGCTTTAGAGCAGGTAGTGAGAGAGCTCTCTTTACCTCCATCAGGAAGGGTGAATGCTGCCTGCACTGGTTGTCAGGGAGATCAATACAATGTTGCAATCTCTGCAGCCAGCAGTCTGTGTTTGCAGGATGTATTTGCAAAGTCTCTGGCTGCAGTTTACAATTAGCTTATGGGGGATTCTAGGTTTATAGCTGCACACAGTTCTGATAACAGGTTAATACTTTACAGGGCACTTTGTCTGAAGCTGCTATAAAGTTTTATGCTGTGGCTTGTTATCAGCCCCTTGGGGTAATCCTTTCTCTGGATTGTATGCAGTATAGCACTCCTGGAAACAGGTTCTTTACTGATATATGAATACTAATCCCGGTCACAGCTAGTCCTTTTCACTATTCTGTCTCTTCCTGGTAGCAATGAATCAACCGCTCTAATTATCAGTCCCTTAGATAACTGTATGGTTTACTCACTCTACCGGCTTCCACAGATAGTGTCAACTCCGCACAACGATGACTTGGAGGAAGACAAGGAGAAACGCTGTAGTTTTCTTCTAGAATCTTGTATTAAGTACAAAATAAAGGCAGGTGAAAAGGAATAATCTGTACAGGGTTGCAGACATGTCTCTTCAGCAATGGTTCCTCTAGACTAAACTGAAGGAGAAGGGAGGAGCATTCTATACAGAAGCCAACTAAGGGAGGAACATAGGGACAAACTTCATACAGTCTAATCTACCTAGTAACAATAAAGGAATTTCCTGATAGGAGGAAAAATATGCAATGCAAGAATTATATACAACAGGTTGTTCCCATTCATGGGACACAACAAATACTGCATCTCTTTGTAGGTGAAGGAAAGAGTCAGATTCAATTTGTTCCCATAAAACTACTATAAAGAAATGAGGAAAAAATACAAATACAATTTTTTTTTTTATTTTCACCACCTTGGATTCAAACCAGCAACGTTCAAAACATGTGTCCAGCAGCCTCCTGGCTTTCCTAGCTGCTCTAGCTGTTGAGCCACTAGGAATTGATGACATCAGAGGGAGGATTTTACATATATGAACCTACAATGCAGCCTCTTACACAGCAGATTACACAGGACACAGCTCCATTGTACACAGCAGCGTCTCTATCGCCTGTATTCTAGAGAGAGAGGAAAAGAGGATTTTTTTTCTTCTAATAAAGTTACTAAAAATAATAAAAAAACTAGAATAATGTAATTTTATTACACTTTTTTATAAAATAATAAACATCACAAATCAGCAAATAACATGGACATATTTGGTGTCCCTGTAATCGTAATGACCCGAACAACGCAGCGATCAGGATATTTATGGGGATCGGTAAATGGCGGGAAAAAAATGGCGCAATTTATTATTTTTCTTTATTAAAACCCATAAAAAATGTAATAAAAATGGATCACTGAGGCCGTGTTCACACATAGCGTAAATGCTGTATTTTTTTTGCAGGTGTCCGCGCCACGAGTGCAATAACAATGTTCTATGATTATTGCGTGTTTGCGGTATTTTTTATACATTGTCCCCCTTATTTGATACATGTTTGTTGCTGATGTGAATCCTGAAGCTTATAAAGAAAGAAACACCAAATCCGCACAGTTCAGCGGCGTCTTTCCACGCACCAGGGGCGGAGATTTCAGGACGTCTCATCCACTTTGCTTGGACAATTAGTCCATATTCACATGTAGTATAAATGATGCATTTTTTTCTGCTGTTTCTTTGCACATTTATTCTGCTGTGTTTAATTGTCCAAGTAAAGTGGATGAGATTCCATGAAAAGACGCCGCTGAAATCTGCGGCTTTGGTTTTTTTTCTTCTGGAGGTTTCTATGTGGAGCTTAAAAAAATGCAGGAAAAGCTTCTCTACAATAAAAACACTTAAAAACGCAGATTCACATCTGAACCAAAAACACATTAAATAATGGAGAAAAGGCAGAAAAAATGCAGCAAAAATGGAAAAAACAGAGAAGATTGTTATTGTGTAGTTTGGTGCAGACAGAAACAAAAAAACAGAATTTATGCAACGTGTGAACATGGCCTTATAGGCACAAATAAGCAACATGTCACATAGAAATATAAAAAGATTCTGACTGCTATAAATATGAATGAACAGTCCGGGGCACTTGCTGAATGACCCTTACTGCCAAATGGGTGTGGCTAGGGGTGTGGCTAGGGGCGTGGTCAAAATTTGCCGCTGCGCGCCGCATACTTTGTCCCTCTTTCCTTTCTTAAAAAGTTGGGAGGTATGGGGTACCACCAACTGTCGGTCCCTGGGCCACGCCTCTGGTGAACCCTGCTGGACCGTGACCCAGTACAGCCGGCCTTGGTCCCAGACCACTCGCTCCGGCTCTGGGGACCCCGCATTTGCTGTGGTAGCCCCCACATTACACACTGGCTCTCTCCCTGCAGTATCCTGCTCTCTGCTTATCCCTGCAAAGGGCAACAGATCCCAGCTCACTGGCTGATCACCTGTAAAGGCATTGTCACACCTTTCTCTGACCCCCTCCCCTGTCACAGCTGCAGCTGCGTGTGTCTATGGTGTCTGTGTAAGCAGAAGACCCAGAGCTCACTCCCTCGTCCCTTACATCACGTACAGATAGCACATCAACATCGCCAGGGGGTAGGTCAGTACTGGCTGAAAGATCAGCCCTTGGGGATTCAGGCACCTCAAACTGGGAGGTTATCCACCCCAAATCTGTCCCAAGTAACACTTTTGCGGGAATCCTATCAGTTATTCCCACCTCCCAATCCAAATAAACCTTGGTGACGGGTAGCGCCAGTTCAATGCCTCCAATCCCGGAGACAGCGAGGGTTTTTCCGGGTACCAAGTCTTGGGGGGACACCATCTCAGGCCGTACGAGGGTCATCTCAGCGGTGGTGTCTCGCAGTCCCATGGTCATAGACCGGCCTACTGACGGGTTGGAAGTTGTCCAGGGACCTAACACCACCCCCACCCACACACATCACCGTGTGTGGTCTTTGGGACGGGGTTAGGGCCTTGGGGCGCTGAGGGCACATGGCCTTGAAGTGTCCAGTTTGGTTGCACTGGTGGCACTGTCTTGGTTCTGCCACTGGCCTGGAGAGGGGAGTAAAGGGGGAAACCCCCTGCAGTCTAGGGGCAGGTGGGGCAGTCGCAGCATTCATCTTACCCCCTCTCCAGGTGCTGCTGGCGGCTGCTCTCTTGGCCTCAGGGGCCCAATTGTTGGTGTAGTCATCCGCCAGGGCAGCTGTAGCAGTGGACCCCTTTGCCTTCTGGTCTCGGATGAACTGGCGGAGATCCTCAGGGCAGTTCCACAAGAGTTGCTCCGTGATGAACAAATCCAGGATCTCCGGTCCAGTGGTAAGCTGCAGGTCTTGGGTCCAGTGGTCGGCAGCTCTGGCAAGGGCCCGCCGGTGGTCAGCCCAGGTGTCCTTTGGTCCGTTCTGCAGGCTCCCTAACTTCTTGCGGTAGGACTCCGGAGTAAGGTTGTACTGTTGGATCAGAGCTCGCTTGATGGTGTTATAGCCCTGATCTTCCTCAGCAGGCAAGTCCCCAAGGATATCCAGGACCTTGCCCCTTAAACGGGGGGTCAGGTACTTGGCCCACTGGTCCTTGTCCAGATGGTGCTGCAGGCAAGTCCGTTCAAAGGCCGTCAGAAAAGAGTCCAAGTCTCCATCCTTCTCCAGCACTGGGAAGTCCTCAACACGGACCTTTTGGAAGCTTTGTGTCTTGATGGCCACGGGTGGATGATAAGGGCTGGAGCTAAGCTAGCTGGTGGTCACGCTCTGCCTGTCGCTCTGCAGCCTCACGCTCTGCCTGTCGCTCCGCAGCCTCACGCGCTGCCTGTCGCTCCGCAGCCTCACGCGCTGCCAGACGCCCATGCTCTGCCATGAGCATCTTGTAGGTGTTCTCGTCTCCATCTGTAAGACTGGCCACAGCAGCTTGAAGGAGGGCCTCCGAACCTCTCAGGCTGGAGGGATGGGCAAGCTGTGATCTGCGGCACGCTGCAGAGCCAGGTGAAGAGTGACCCGCTGCAGGGTGGAGGACTGGCATTTGGCTCCCTGAGGACCTTTGGGTGGGCTCCTCCTCGCCTTGACCATAATTGCCAGGCTGTGCACTGTCCTCTGCAGAGCGGCTCTCTGGTGTCGGTCTCCTGGAGGACTCGTGGACAACCTCCTCATCGCTACACACAACACAGTCTTCCCCCTCTTCGGCTCCTGCCTTAGCATTGACCAGTTGCATAGCTCTGCTCCTGGTGCCATCAGCCATTGTTGCAGACTTTGGTCACTGACACAGAACTGCTACCTGATGCCTCCACACACCTTACAGTATCTGAACTCTGACACTCTAGTGTTGAGATGGTCTTAAGACCCCAGCAGCCACAGTTGCTACTGGCAGTCTTTAGTGTTTGGGAGTGTGGGTCTCACACTCACACACACTATTATCTCGATCCCACCGCTGGCCACCAATATGTCACGAAACGGGTGGTAGGAAGTGGAAGTTACAGCCCCCCTTTCCACCAACCGACAGACCGAGCACGTGACGCGCTCTCTAGCGCCCCTCTTATAGTCGGGCCAATTATGGAATTGCCCGACAATAAGCTAGGAGGCCGCTATTCTACTATGCCGATGATTGAAGGGTTCCCGGTGAGAGTAAGGTATATATTCCCCTGACCTCTGCGGACAGAATATATCTAATCCTTCCCTGGTCTCACTGGTTGTCCCACAATGATCCTTGGCACAAACTCGCTGCCACCAATCGATTACGATAACTATTACGCCGAGCACACAGACGTGGAATTCAGGATCGAGATAACAGAACAGCCCAAGATTAAATTATATATTTTAATCGGCCTAAGGCACACTAGATACTACAATATATACAATATGGAATTTACAGAATATATATATATATATAGGTCAGAGTACATTTACAGGTAAGTTATGATCACAAGCAGGCATACAGATCAAGCAGTTACCTTGTGCGTCTGGCAACAAGGGGGGCGCCGTTCGACCAGGGTTTCATGGACTTCCTCACATGTGTATAGTATGCATGGCCCCCGAGCAAAGACAAGCCAAGAATGTTTCCACTGTCTTTATCAAACTGGCTCAATCCATGTCCCCTCCCCTTTTTGTGACCTCGCAGGGGTGTACTGCCCCACCCCTGTCTTGAGTCTAAAATAATATCCCAAAGTGATTATTGGCCATAACTTTGCCTGGGAATGTCGTAGGCGTATGACAATGCTTTCATATTTACAGTTATGATTTTATCTTCCCAATGATAGGACACATGATTAGTCTGCTGGTGCCCCACTGGCCTATATCAAGTTTGGGATACCTACAGAGGTCCCACACCTATATAAAATATGTGCTGGTGTAATGACCAGAGGTCCTATTAAGATCCAGTGAGTCAAAGACCGAGACTGAGGCAGAAATGAACAACAGTATTTTACTGAAATGGGGATCAAATTACGGTGAAATGTAGAATATAATAAGCTCAAAATCCCCTTAAAAACATTACCATTAATAATTTCACACACTAAAGCCCACTACACACGCTTCAATATATCTCACAATCCGTCGTTGGGGTCAAGTTGTAAGTGACGCACATCCGGCATCGTTTGTGAGGTATCTGCGTGTGACATCTACGTGCGATCAGGATTGAACGCAAAACCGTTGATCGCAAACACATCGTATCTTTGTCTAGAATTGAGCGTTTTGTTGCAGGAACCTAGTCAATTGTAACGTGTGACATCCCTCATACGATTTTGGTGTCTGATGCTATGTGCGCAGGTGTGCGCTCTGCACCGCAGCTTATAAAAGGTCCGCTTCAGAGCGCAGCTGAAAAGCTGCGTTCTGAAGCGCCTCACAATGTCTGTCATTCACTAATCTCTGTCAGTCGGTCACTATCTCTGTCCCTCACTCTCTGTCCATGTCAGTCTATCCCCCTCTCTCATATACTCACCGATCCCCGGCGCTGCACGGCGTTCACACTGCTCCGGCGGCTTTTACTGTTTTGAAAAAGCTGGCCGCCCATTAAACAATCTCGTATTCCCTGCTTTCCCCGCCCACCGACGCCTATGATTGGTTACAGTGAGACACGCCCCCACGCTGAGTGACAGGTGTCACACTGCACCCAATCACAGCAGCCGGTGGGCGTGTCTATACTGTGTAGTGAAATAAATAATTAAATAATTAAAAAAACCGGCGTGCGGTCCCCCCAATTTTAAAACCAGCCAGATAAAGCCATACGGCTGAAGGCTGGTATTCTCAGGATGGGGAGCTCCACGTTATGGGGAGCCCCCCAGCCTAACAATATCAGCCAACAGCCGCCCAGAATTGCTGCATACATTAGATGCGACAGTTCTGGGACTGTACCCGGCTCTTCCCGATTTGCCCTGGTGCGTTGGCAAATCGGGGTAATAAGGAGTTATTGGCAGCCCATAGCTGCCAATAAGTCCTAGATTAATCATGTCAGGTGTCTATGAGACACCCTCCATGATTAATCTGTAAATTACAGTAAATAAACACACACCCGAAAAATCCTTTATTAGAAATAAAAAACACAAACATATACCCTGGTTCACCACTTTAATCAGCCCCAAAAAGCCCTCCATGTCAGGCGTAATCCAGGATGCTCCAGCGTCGCTTCCAGCGCTGCTGCATGGAGGTGACCGGAGCTGCAGCAGACACAGCCGCTCCGGTCACCTCCACGCAGCTAATGAAGACAGCCGCGCGATCGGCTGAGCTGTCAGTGAGGTTACCCGCTGTCACTGGATCCAGTGGTGGCCGCGGGTAACCTCAGTGACAGCTCAGCTGATCGCGCTACTCACCTCAGTTGCTGCGTGGAGGTGATAGGAGCGGCGGTGAGTAGCGCGATCAGCTGAGCTGTCACTGAGGTTACCCGCGGCCACCGCTGGATCCAGTGACAGCGGGTAACCTCACTGACAGCTCAGCCGATCGCGCAGCTGTCTTCATTAGCTGCGTGGAGCTGACAGGAGCGGCGGTGTCTGCTGCAGCTCCGGTCACCTCCATGTAGCAGCGCTGGAAGCGACGCTGGAGCATCCAGGATTACGCCGGACATGGAGGGCTTTTTGGGGCTGATTAAAGTGGTGAACCAGGGTATATGTTTGTGTTTTTTATTTCTAATAAAGGATTTTTCGGGTGTGTGTGTTTATTTACTGTAATTTACAGATTAATCATGGAAGGTATCTCATAGACGCCTGACATGATTAATCTTGGATTTAGTGGCAGCTATGGGCTGCCAATAACTCCTTATTACCCCGATTTGCCAACGCACCAGGGCAAATCGGGAAGAGCCGGGTACAGTCCCAGAACTGTCGCATCTAATGTATGCGGCAATTCTGGGCGGCTGCTGGCTGATATTGTTAGGCTGGGGGGCTCCCCATAACGTGGAGCTCCCCATCCTGAGAATACCAGCCTTCAGCCGTATGGCTTTATCTGGCTGGTTTTAAAATTGGGGGGAACCGCACGCCGTTTATTTAATTATTTAATTATTTATTTCACTACACAGTATAGACACGCCCACCGGCTGCTGTGATTGGGTGCAGTGTGACACCTGTCACTCAGAGTGGGGGCGTGTCTCACTGTAACCAATCATAGGCGCCGGTGGGCGGGGAAAGCAGGGAATACGAGATTGTTTAATGGGCGGCCGGCTTTTTCAAAAAAGTAAAAGCCGCCGGAGCAGTGTGAATGCCGTGCAGCGCCGGGGATCGGTGAGTATATGAGAGAGGGCTGCTCAATTCAGTTACTCAGGGGATTAGCGGTCACCGGTGAGTCTTCACAGGTGACCGCTAATCAGGGCGCGACACAGACAGAGCCGCAGCATAACCGTGAAGTCGGGTGAAGTTCACCCGAGTTCATTCTGACAGTGCGGCTCTGTCTGTGTCTGCTGTCATCTGTCATTCACCGCTGCTACATGGCTGTCTGTGTCTGCTGTTAGCGGCCATTCAGCTCTGCTACATGGCTGTCTGTGTCTGCTGTCATCTGCCATTCAGCTCTGCTACATGGCTGTCTGTGGCTGCTGTTAGCGGCCATTCAGCTCTGCTACATGGCTGTCTGTGTCTGCTGTCATCTGCCATTCAGCTCTGCTACATGGCTGTCTGTGTCTGCTGTTAGCGGCCATTCAGCTCTGCTACATGGCTGTCTGTGTCTGCTGTCATCTGCCATTCAGCTCTGCTACATGGCTGTCTGTGTCTGCTGTTAGCGGCCATTCAGCTCTGCTACATGGCTGTCTGTGTCTGCTGTCAGCGGCCATGTAGCAGAGCTGAATGGCAGATGACATAGTAAAAACGCATCCCTACACAGTACACACACTTGTCAAGTCAATAAATAAATAAAAAAAAAAAGGTGCCCAATGCATACGTCACAGAACACATGATCTAAAGGATCGCACACAAAATTGATCAATTTAACATAGACTACTAACGCACGTGTGACAGCAAATGAACGACCAACGTGCAATCTCATAAGATCCCGCATGCAACCTGGGCGTGTCACATCGCAAATGCGATTGTACAACCAATTGCAACGTGTAAAGTGGGCTTAAGCGTTAGCCGAAAATCAATGCACCGATCTCAGAGATCCCAGGATATGTAAATCACATTTGGGACCCGGAACAAATTTACCTACACGTTAAACTTATCAAACTGGAAAGACGATGTAAATTGGGTGAGGGTGGTCGGATGGACCCTCTGAGATGGCGCACTGAGTATAACTTATCACAGATAATAATACAATACACTAAATTAATGATGACTATACACTTATCACAGGGATACCCGGGTATCTCACAACCTATGGTACCATTAAACTCCAATGTAACTTTACACCGGTGTGTTTCCGCGTGGGCTGCAGCAAGTCCAGAAAAATAAAAATAAAAATAAAACTTTGGCGCCAAAAATAAGTACTTATTGCAAAAAAAAAACAAAGTTTGGCAGCTATCAGCCAATGCCAGAGTCACCTGTCCAGCACTTTAATTCTGTAGCCTCAGGATGCAGTCTGGGGATCACTCCTTTCCAGGGCTTGTCAGAATCCTTCCAATGGGGATGGCACCGGACGCCGTCTCTCTTGTCGCAGTCACTCCCGGCCTTACTGGACATCAATCACTTGCTCTGTCAGGGGGGAAACATCTCCTCAGCTTCTCCTCAGATGCTCTTTCAGTTGGACCCAGGTCCGCACAACTGGATCGCCTATCACACAGTGATGTGGTATTGTCTCCGCAATTTCTGTTTCCCTTCACTCTCCTCAGATGCTGTCACTGGCTCTGTTCACCAACAAGTCTCTTGGTCACCAACCGGGGCTTACAACCAACTTTTTTTAAGGCCCATATTGCTTCACCTGCTCTGTTGACAAACCCGTTGCCATGGACACCACACTCCCACTCCGCATTTCCTGGATCTCCACAACTACTTCCTGTTTATCGCTCAGACAGACAGGCAGACTCTGCAGGGTCCTAATGCTCGCCCTGTATTGTCATAGTTCACTCTCTTACACTGGAATCATCAGCATGCCTGGATGCGATATTTCTGCTTGACATGTTTATAGGAAGCACGGCTTACGAGATATTAAACATTTATTCCTGGTGCCTGTCTGTCTCAGGTGTACAGGATGCCCCTAGTTATCGTCACAGAGGGGGGTCTTCCTTCCCTTTTGTGTTCTCAAGGCCTAAACAGCTCACCTAATTTCCATATCATAGGAGATTGCCTTTTGGTCACACCACTGCTAACAGACAATTTCCTCAAATTAATTAGCATACTGATTGAAGCCTCCTTAGGCCTTTCATAGCTTGACAAGATGGCGGCTATAGGAATATGGCCTAATAGCTCGAATATATCCCTATTTCCTCACAGTGGGTCCATGAGGTCATCAGTGGGGGAGTCCATGAGGTTATGAGTGGGTGGATTCATGAGGTCATCAGTGGGTAGGTCAATGAAGTCATCAGTGTGTTGATCCATGAGGCCATCCGTGGGTTGGTCCATGAGGTCATCTATCCTGACACTCCTTGCATACCAGGGCAGGGTGTAGAGGACAGGTAAACGGCAGATAATCTTCAGACCTGTGTCATGTGTATGTATATTTCGGAACAGGCTTATGTAAGGAAAAATTATTTCATCGGACACACTTCCCACAATCCCCTATGTCTCAAGGGTAATAAAGTATTTGATCCAATGGCCCTCCTTAACAACTGATTACCACTCAAAAAGACTGATGCTGTGATGGCTGGCCCCAAGGGGTCAGGAGAGATAGTCTCAGATGATATGAATGACAGCAGCAGCCGGTGTCATGGATTCGGCCTGGAAGCATGGATAGATGCGGTACCCGTGGTCGATGTTTATACTTGCGGCAGCGGTTATCATGGTAGGTGGCCAGTGAGACCTCTGGCTCCAGCAGCAGCAGAATTGTGATGCAAGCAGCAGTGGATTAGAAGTGCACTAAAACACAAACCCGAATCAGCAGCAGAATGTAGCATAGTAACAGCAGCAATGACAGCAGCACTGAAGACCTGAGAACTAGCAACATTAGGAACTTGTTGCCCAGGCACCTCCCTTAAGGGAAAGCTTCCTTAAATACCTTAAGCCTCACAGCTGACCTGAGAGGCAGTTCCAGGTCAGGAAACACTGGTCCTTTAAGAAAAGGAGCATGTCCGCATATGCACTCTTTGGGCAGTCCAAGGAGGCTTGTATGGTGTGTTCAGGATCTGGGAGACAGCAGCATGGACCAGGGACGGTGCATCCACTGATGGGTGGCTAGGAAGGTGAGAGGGGCGGGACAGTGCAGGGATGATGACGTGGGCATTACAGTAGTCTATTTACAAATTAGTTGGTTCTCACTTAATGAACAGCTCACACCAGCGACAAAACAGAGAGATACAATGGTTGACCATACACAGGACGACATGCTGATGATAACCATGATGTTTATGTATATCTAATCCAATCAGCTTACAAATGAGCGCTTTGCTCTCAATCAGCATATCTGTGTGATCCAGTGGTGGACTGCTAATGGCGGTAGGCCACGTTACTGCTATAGGGCCCGTGAGGGAGGTGGGGGGCCTCGTCGAACACAGCACCTGCTTCAGCTGAATGTGCATCCATGGTCGCACATTCTGCTGAAATGAATTTGCAGTACAGAGACCTTTAGTGTTCCTGCAATGCAAATGTTGCTGCCGTTTAAAGAAATGAATATTCACTTCTCCCAACTCCCATAATCTAGCACACTTCTCGGCACTGAAATCAGTGCTGAGAGGTGGACATGATTGTGGGCTTAAGGAGCAGTAAATATTTATTCTATTTAACAGCAGCACAGGTGATCACCCAGCCACCTGCATCCTGCAATGGCTGGTTGATCATGTGTGCCCTATTAAAGAGAATCAATATTCACTCCTACCCATGCCCATAATCCCAGGCATGAGGAGCAGTGAATATGCCTACAGCTGACGTTGGTGTAAATAGGCACACATGACAGTGACATCATGTTCTCCGCCGCTTACACATTAAAGTCAGTTGTCAGTATCAGAGGAGGACACTGGGGGAGCAGAGGTAAGGTGAGCAGAATTATTTATTTTTTTACTGTGTGCAGCGTGATTTGAATCATATATAACAAGATGTGAACTTATACAAGGATGATCTCAGTATCTGGATATTTAACAGGATGGGGGCATATACCAGGATGGCTGTCGTGAATGTCATCTGAGTGGGTGCTGGCTTGGTGCTCCCTCTGGTGGCCAGGAATGGTAATGAAGCTGAGTCTGAATCTGTGACTCAAACAGGTGTTGGAATTATTTAGGAATCCAGGAAGTCCTATTGCAGACCAGCCTGGTGTATTTAGGAGAGCAGTTTCTGCTTGGCTTGTGCCGCTGATAAACGTTTTCTTTTGCCTCTGAAGATGGCTTGGAGTTTGTCCTTCAGTTTCTTCAATGTATCCTGCGCCAGAGTTCACTCCAGATAAGTCTGCACTTTGCTTAATTTCTGGTTTTATACCTACGGGTGTTTTGTGTTTTTTTTCTCCATTTTGTTCTGTGTTTGTTTTCTTGTATGTGAGGCTCTGACTTTCTGCTTTTTTTGGGAGGGCAGTTCCTTCAGCAACAAAGAGAGTTTATCCCTGTTCTGATTTGGATTATTTGCACTTTAGAATATTATTTGTTCTGTGATTTTGTTTCTTCTCATTATATCTGCAGTTCTGTTCAAAGTGTCTGGCACAAGAGTACCTGATATATTGGGGGAAGACCGTGTGGTCTTAGGGCCTTTTTTCTATCAGGAGTTTGGTATTTTTTTCCTGATTTCTATCTTTGAGGTGTAGCAAGTTTCTCCGGCAGTGACGAGGTGTCTAGGTGTGTTAGGAACATCCCACTGCTACTTCTAGTGTTGTGCGATAGATAGGGGATTGCAGTCAGCTCAGTTTCTAACTACTCTTGTGGTTTTTGTTTTTTCTTGAATTATGGGATTTGTTGTGATCGTCCACGGTTATCAGATCACAACAGATGGTGGGAAACAGGGTATTTGGGGAAAGTTTGTCGTGACGTCACCTGTGGTATGTGGCCAGGAGTAGCCACCGCTGCAGACTTCCTCGCCGGGGCAGGTGTTAAAGCAGCCGGGATGGTGTTGCTCCCCACAGGTGGCACGGGCCCCGGGTGGATGAAGAGGGGAGGTAATGGTGGTTGGCGCTGGGCGGCGACGACGGTAAGGACAAGCAGACACAGTCTCTGCGGGTTCAAGGTGTAGTTTACTCACAGCTTCAGTCGCCAGCCCAGTAGTACTGGTCACTGCCGTGATGGGCTACAGTCAATCCCAGGCAAGCAAGGGGCCACCACCGGTGTTTGAAGAGAGAAGGAAAGAGAATGTCCTATTTCTAGGGTGTCCCCCTCAGCAGTTAAGTACCCTGGTTGAGCTCCTGCTCCAAGCCCCGGGCCTAGCAAAGTCCAACTTTTCCAGAGATGTCTTGCCAAAACTGTGGTCCCGATGGATCTGTCTGTTTGAGTGTGTTGGGCCTATTTCTACCTCCAAGTGGACCCCGCCCCCCGAATGGCTGGCTTCAGTGACCGGGGAAGTCCCATGATCGTGATGGCCACCCCCTGCCTATCCTGAGCCATCCCACCCTGTGTGAAGGCTCCTAAGCTGTATGTAGTGTGTGAATGTGGAACACCGCTGATTAACCCCCCCTTACCTGAGCTAGATACTGCACCTTAATTGAGGTGCAGTACCCTGTGGCGACCAGAGCCTCAGGGGTGCCACAAGGGCATGATGGGTACATATATCAGGATAGGGACAAGATGTGGACATATACTAGGATGGGGCCATGATGTGTACATATTCCAGAATGGGTCTCATATGTAGAGATGAGTGAACTTGTTCAATAAAGGTTAAAGTTTCGCCAATCTGAAATTTGGTTGGGCTTCAGCTCAGGCTCGGTAATCTGATCACTTTCCCCAAAAGTCAGCAATGTTCGGTTTTGTTCGCTAACTGTTTGTGGCTTCTCTAATACTTTACTATTACTTTAGCTACTATAGTGGTGGTGTATGATGAGAGGGCGAACGTATTTGATGAGGGGAGGGGGTGGGGAGAGGTCAGAGGAGTAGCAGACTTTTTTTTTTCTTAACTGTATGTGTGGATTTTCAGGCAGCCAATCAGGATGCAGAAAACATCCACAACGCTCAAACACAAGAGTTTGTGTAATTGGCTGCCTAAGTCACATGTTGCTCTGCGTATAAGGCCTGTTTCACACGTCAGTGAAAAACACAGACATTTTTCACTGACGTGAAAAAAACACAAATGTCCCTCTGTGTGTCATGATTTACGGCACACGTGGGTTCTCCATGTGCTATCCGTGATCCATGTCCATCATCCGTGATAGCATATGGAGATATACTCACCTGTCCCCTCTCCTGCTGTCCGTGGTGCTGAACTCTTCCAGCTCTGCTGTGTTTCCGGTCGCCGCTGCAGCTACTTCCGGGTCGTGGTGTGGTGCATAAATGCATATGCATGGCAGTAATTAGCCTCCGAAGTGGCAGCCAGCAGCGGCCGGAGACACCGTTGCTGGAGATAGGTGAGAATAAAATGCTTTTTATTTACAATGTACGTTTTTTTTCTGGTACGTGTTTAACGGATCACATCATAGTGTGGTCTGTGGGACATCAGTGATGCCAGAAAAAAACAGACATGTCTCCATGCGGAGCACACGGACACGCGTGTACGCCGCACGGACACATGGTAAAATCACTGATGTGTGCGCAGACCCATTGATTATAATGGGTCTGCGTATCTCAGTGATTCTGGTACGTGGAAAAACTAACACATACGTACCAAAATCACTGATGTGTGAAACAGGCCTAAAATGCGGACATGCAGCGTCTGCGCCATTTTGTGAATGCTAAACCATAGGGAGGTGCTGCAGCAGCTGCTAGAAAGTGAGCTTAGCTAGGCTTTTAATGCTGGGTAAATGAGATAGATAGGAGGGCGATAGTGTAGAATACGGACGTGCAGTGTAGGGAAAGCCACAAATCAGCATTTCATCATCTACTGATTGCTAATTGTGTGCTCCAGCTCAAACTCGCTAGTTCTGCATCTAAAAGAGGCCACAACTGTGTTCCAGCTCTAAATTGCGATTTCTGCATCTAAATAATGCAAAACCTGTGCTCCAGGCAAAAATGTCCATTCCATCATGTACATGTGGCACCCCTGAGGCTTCAGTCGCCACAGGGTACTGCACCTCACTTAAGGTGCGGTCCTTATTCCGGGTAAGGAAGAGGTTAATTGCTGGTGTTTCTCACATTCACAAACCACACACAGTCCAGTGCTTTCCCACCGGGGGGGTTGGCCTGGGGTAGTCAGGGGGTGGCCATCACGAGGCATGGGACTATCCCGGTCACTAGGACAGCCACTTGGGCGGTGGGCACCACTGGGGGAAAAAGAAGGAGCATCTTCATACTTAGTTAGCTTTGGGCCTGAGGAAGGGAGCTGAGCCTTCAGAAACGCGTAGACCTGTGCAAAATTAAGTTACATTAATCCTACAATTTCATCAGTGATGATTGGCGCGGTGAACAAAATCCCTTTTCTACCTCTCTGTTATCAGCCGCCTGGGGTACTGCTGCCATGATCTGGATTTTACGTGCCTTTACAGGAGTTGTGACTTTCACATTTGGTGAGTAGGATTGCCTATTGTGTTTACCCCGTATATATTTGGGTAAGACCCTATTGCGCTTTTCTTTCCACAGCTTTTTATCTTTGACTTTAAGAAGGGACTGTGCAGTTTATTCCGTGTGTACCCTATGATGGAGGACCAGAAAGCCAGCGTCCTTATTGGCCAACTGACCGGGGCGGCGAGAAGGCAAGTCCTGGCCGGAGACCGATAAAAGAGAAGCACAGGACATTTTGACTAAACTCAAGGAGACCTTTGATACCCGTACAGATACCCGCACAGATACCCGCACAGATACCCGCACAGATACCCGCACAGATACCCACACAGATACCCGTACAGATACCCGCACAGATACCCGCACAGATACCCGCACAGATACCCGCACAGATACCCGCACAGATACCCGTACAGATACCCGTACAGATACCCGCACAGATACCCGCACAGATACCCGCACAGATACCCGTACAGATACCCGTACAGATACCCGCACAGATACCCGCACAGATACCCGTACAGATACCCGCACATATACCCGCACAGATACCCGTACAGATACCCGCACAGATACCCGCACAGATACCCGCACAGATACTCGCACAGATACCCGTACAGATACCCGCACAGATACCCGTACAGATACCCGTACAGATACCCGCACAGATACCCGTACAGATACCCGCACAGATACCCGTACAGATACCCGTACAGATACCCGCACAGATACCCGTACAGATACCCGTACAGATACCCGCACAGATACCCGCACAGATACCCGTACAGATACCCGCACATATACCCGCACAGATACCCGCACAGATACCCGTACAGATACCCGTACAGATACCCGCACAGATACCCGCACAGATACCCGCACAGATACCCGCACAGATACCCGCACAGATACCCGCACAGATACCCGTACAGATACCCGTACAGATACCCGCACAGATACCCGCACAGATACCCGTACAGATACCCGCACATATACCCGCACAGATACCCGTACAGATACCCGCACAGATACCCGCACAGATACCCGCACAGATACTCGCACAGATACCCGTACAGATACCCGCACAGATACCCGTACAGATACCCGTACAGATACCCGCACAGATACCCGTACAGATACCCGCACAGATACCCGTACAGATACCCGTACAGATACCCGCACAGATACCCGTACAGATACCCGTACAGATACCCGCACAGATACCCGCACAGATACCCGTACAGATACCCGCACATATACCCGCACAGATACCCGCACAGATACCCGCACAGATACCCGTACAGATACCCGTACAGATACCCGCACAGATACCCGCACAGATACCCGCACAGATACCCGCACAGATACCCGTACAGATACCCGCACAGATACCCGCACAGATACCCGTACAGATACCCGCACAGATACCCGCACAGATACCCGTACAGATACCCGCACAGATACCCGCACAGATACCCGCACAGATACCCGCACAGATACTCGCACAGATACCCGTACAGATACCCGCACAGATACCCGCACAGATACCCGCACAGATACCCGTACAGATACCCGTACAGATACCCGTACAGATACCCGCACAGATACCCGCACAGATACCCGCACAGATACCCGTACAGATACCCGCACAGATACCCGCACAGATACCCGTACAGATACCCGCACAGATACCCGCACAGATACCCGCACAGATACCCGCACAGATACCCGTACAGATACCCGCACAGATACCCGCACAGATACCCGCACAGATACCCGCACAGATACCCGCACAGATACCCGTACAGATACCCGCACAGATACCCGCACAGATACCCGCACAGATACCCGCACAGATACCCGCACAGATACCCGCACAGATACCCGTACAGATACCCGCACAGATACCCGCACAGATACCCGTACAGATACCCGCACAGATACCCGCACAGATACCCGCACAGATACCCGCACAGATACCCGTACAGATACCCGCACAGATACCCGCACAGATACCCGCACAGATACCCGCACAGCAGCTGAGATAAAGATGCAATGTTATGGATGCAAGCAAAAGGTGCAGGATAGTATACGGGACTATGCTTTAAACCTGCAGGAGGCAATGAGAGCTGTTCGGCAGGTGGAACCGGAGGGGGTGATAGACGAGAACCGCCTGCTGACTGATCAATTCATTGAGGGGCTTCTGTCCGATGCCCACCGGACCCAGCTGTGCATTGTGTGCGTGCAAAACCCTGACCTCAGCTTTGCGGTATTTAAAGACCGGGCCTTACGGGCATTGCATGAGCTGGATCCCTGCAGTGCTCTGCTTCAGCAACTGGGGTTGGTGCCAGCTACACCAGTGCGGGTGGGAGCCAAGGAACAGACCACAGGTGAGGACTCCATCAATGAACTGCGGCTACAGATCCTGGAATTGATCAAAGGTGTGGCTACTCTGACAAAGCGGTGCAATCCAAGGCTCAGCCACCTGCAACCATTGAACTGGCTTCCAATGCTGATGACCTCCACTGGCGGTGACGTGGAAGAAACCCGCTGCCACACGTTCCCGATCATTACGGCGCTGATGGGCAGCCGATCTGCCGGCGCTGTGACAAGGCTGGACATTATGCTCGAGGATGTCCTTTGAGTATCCAGAGCCAGGGGGTTGGGACCAGCCCTCTGGTACCACCAGCAGTCAAGAAAGAGTAATTGTTGTCTTATGCAAATGTTGATGTTTTTCTTTTATTGCATTTGATCACACTGATGACCGGTAACTGTTTAACTGTTGTTTGAAACTGTTGATTGATGATGCATCCCATCAAGAGAAGATTATTCAGTTGTTTATATGCATACCAAAAATTGCAGTGTACTAACTTTGTTTGGTTGCAGCCCGGGAGTGCTGCCATTTGCCATGGGGGAATGTGGCACCCCTGAGGCTTCAGTCGCCACAGGGTACTGCACCTCACTTAAGGTGCGGTACTTTTCCTGGTTAAGGAAGTGGTTAATTGCTGGTGTTTCGCACATTCACAAACCACATACAGTTAGGAGCTTTCCCACCGGGTGGTTGGCCCAGGGTAGACAGGAGGATGCCCATCACAAGGCATGGGACTTTCCCGGTCACTAGGACAGCCACCTGGGGGCGGGCACTACTGGGGGAAAAGGAAGGAGCATCTTCACACATAGTCAGTTAGCCCCGGGCACAGCTTGGGGTGAGACGCACAGTCGGGACCTCGGTCCAGGCGTATTCTCTCTACCTTTACACTTCTGGGAGCTCCACAAGACCCACGCCTTGGAGCAGACAGCTCAGCCCGGGCTCTCTACAGCTACCGGGAATTCCAGGGTCTGCAGAGAGTGCAGGAAACACCCGCAGCCCGTTCCACATTCCATCCACGGGATTGGAGGGACCCGACCAGAAAGGACACACAGTGGGAACACCGGCAGTGATCTCCGAATGATCCGGGATCGGCTGGGGTCAGGAGGAGGAATGTTCTGGGGAGGCAATGCTCTGCAGGAGTTGGAATGATCTGCAGGAGGAATGATGCTCTGCAGGAGGAATGATGCTCGGCAGGAGAAGGAATGCTCTGCAGGAGGAGGAATGCTCTGGGGAGGCAATGCTCTTCAGTGGGAGGAATGCTCTCCAGGAGGAGAAATAATCTGCATTAGGAATGATGCTCTTCAGGAATAGGAATGCTGTGCAGTAGGTGCAATGCTCTTCAGGAGGAGGAATGCTCTGCAGTAGGAGGAATGCTCTGGGAAGGCAATGCTCTGCAGGAGGAGGAATGTTCTGTAGGGGGAGGAATGCTCTGGGGAGGCAATGCTCTGCAGGAGGAGGAATGCTCTGCAGGAGGAGGAATGCTCTGCAGGAGGAATGATGCTCTGCAGGAGGAATGATGCTCGGCAGGAGAAGGAATGCTCTGCAGGAGGAGGAATGCTCTGGGGAGGCAATGCTCTTCAGTGGGAGGAATGCTCTCCAGGAGGAGAAATAATCTGCATTAGGAATGATGCTCTTCAGGAATAGGAATGCTGTGCAGTAGGTGCAATGCTCTTCAGGAGGAGGAATGCTCTGCAGTAGGAGGAATGCTCTGGGAAGGCAATGCTCTGCAGGAGGAGGAATGTTCTGTAGGGGGAAGAATGCTCTGCAGGAGGAATGCTCTGGGGAGGCAATGCTCTGCAGGAGGAGGAATGCTCTGCAGGAGGAGGAATGTTCTGGGGAGTCAATGCTCTGCAGGAAATGGAATGCTCTGCAGGGGGAGGAATGCTCTGGGGAGTCAATGCTCTGCAGGAGGAGGAATGTTCTGTAGGGGGAGGAATACTCTGGGGAGGAATGCTCTGCAGGAGGAGGAATGCTCTACAGGAGGAGGAATGCTCTGCAGGGGGAGGAATGCTCTGGGGAGTCAATGCTCTGCAGGAGGAGGAATGCTCTGCAGGGGGAGGAATGCTCTGGGGAGGCAATGCTCTGCAGGAGGAGGAATGCTCTGCAGGGGGATGAATACTCTTGGGAGGCAATGCTCTGCAGGAGGAGGAATGCTCTGGGAAGGAATGCTCTGCAGGAGGAGGAATGCTCTGCAGGAGGAGGAATGCTCTGGGGAGGAATGCTCTGCAGGAGGAGGAATGCTCTGCAGGGGGAGGAATGCTCTGGGGAGTCAATGCTCTGCAGGAGGAGGAATGCTCTGCAGGAGGAGGAATGCTCTGGGGAGGCAATGCTCTACAGGAGGAGGAATGTTCTGTAGGGGGAGGAATACTCTGGGGAGGCAATGCTCTGCAGGAGGAGGAATGCTCTGGGGAGGAATGCTCTGCAGGAGGAGGAATGCTCTGCAGGAGGAGGAATGCTCTGGGGAGGAATGCTCTGCAGGAGGAGGAATGCTTTGGGGAGGCAATGCACTGCAGGAGGAGGAATGCTCTGGGGAGGAATGCTCTGCAGGAGGAGGAATGCTCTGCAGAGGGAGAAATGTACTGGGGAGGCAATGCTCTGCAAGAGGAGGAATGCTCTGGGGAGGCAATGCTCTGCAGGACGTGGAATGCTCTGCAGGAGGAGAAATGCTCGGCAGGAGGAGGAATGCTCTGGGGAAAAATGCTCTGCAGGAGGAGGAATGCTCTGGGGAGGCAATGCTCTGCAGGAGGAGGAATGCTCTGGGGAGGCAATGCTCTGCAAGAGGAGGAAAGCTCTGCAGGAGGAGGCATGCTCTGCAGGGGGAGGAATGCTCTGGGGAGGCAATGCTCTGCAGGAGGAGGAATGCTCTGCAGGGGGGGAATGCTCTGGGGAGGCAATGCTCTGCAGGAGGAGGAATGCTCTGCAGGGGGAGGAATGCTCTGGGGAGGCAATGCTCTGCAGGAAGAGGAATGCTCTGGGGAGGCAATGCTCTGCAGGAGGTGGAATGCTCTGCAGGAGGAGGAATGCTCTGCAGGGGGAGGAATGCTCTGAGGAGGCAATGCTCTGCAGGAGGAGGAATGCTCTGCAGGGGGAGGAATGCTCTGGGGAGGCAATGCTCTGCAGGAGTAGGAATGCTCTGCAGGAGGAGGAATGCTCTGGGGAGGAATGCTCTGCAGGAGGAGGAATGCTCTGCAGAGGGAGAAATGTACTGGGGAGGCAATGCTCTGCAAGAGGAGGAATGCTCTGGGGAGGCAATGCTCTGCAGGACGTGGAATGCTCTGCAGGAGGAGGAATGCTCGGCAGGAGGAGGAATGCTCTGGGGAGGCAATGCTCTGCAGGACGTGGAATGCTCTGCAGGAGGAGAAATGCTCGGCAGGAGGAGGAATGCTCTGGGGAAAAATGCTCTGCAGGAGGAGGAATGCTCTGGGGAGGCAATGCTCTGCAGGAGGAGGAATGCTCTGGGGAGGCAATGCTCTGCAAGAGGAGGAAAGCTCTGCAGGAGGAGGCATGCTCTGCAGGGGGAGGAATGCTCTGGGGAGGCAATGCTCTGCAGGAGGAGGAATGCTCTGCAGGGGGGGAATGCTCTGGGGAGGCAATGCTCTGCAGGAGGAGGAATGCTCTGCAGGGGGAGGAATGCTCTGGGGAGGCAATGCTCTGCAGGAAGAGGAATGCTCTGGGGAGGCAATGCTCTGCAGGAGGTGGAATGCTCTGCAGGAGGAGGAATGCTCTGCAGGGGGAGGAATGCTCTGAGGAGGCAATGCTCTGCAGGAGGAGGAATGCTCTGCAGGGGGAGGAATGCTCTGGGGAGGCAATGCTCTGCAGGAGTAGGAATGCTCTGCAGGAGGAGGAATGCTCTGGGGAGGAATGCTCTGCAGGAGGAGGAATGCTCTGCAGAGGGAGAAATGTACTGGGGAGGCAATGCTCTGCAAGAGGAGGAATGCTCTGGGGAGGCAATGCTCTGCAGGACGTGGAATGCTCTGCAGGAGGAGGAATGCTCGGCAGGAGGAGGAATGCTCTGGGGAAAAATGCTCTGCAGGAGGAGGAATGCTCTGCAGGAGGTGGAATGCTCTGAAGGAATGCTCTGCAGGAGGAAGAATGCTCTGGGGAGGCAATGCTCTGCAGGAGGAGGAAAGCTCTGCAGGAGGAGGCATGCTCTGCAGGGGAATGCTCTGGGGAGGCAATGCTCTGCAGGAGGAGGAATGCTCTGCAGGGGGAATGCTGTGCAGAAGGAATGCTATGGGAAGGCAATGCTCTGCAGTAGGTGGAAATGCTCTGCAGGGGGAGGAATGCACTGCTGGAGGAGGAATGGTCTGCAGAGGGAGGAATGCTCTGCAGGAGGAGGAATGCTCTGCAGGAGGAAGAATGCTCTGGGGAGGCAATGCTCTGCAGGGGGAGGAATGCTCTGCAGTAGGAGGCAATACTCTGCAGGGGGAGGAATGCTCTGCAGGGGGAGGAATGCTTTGCAGGAGGAGGAATGCTCTGCAGGGGGAGGAATGCTCTGCAGGAGGAGGAATGCTCTGCAGGGGGAGGAATGCTCTGCAGGGGGAGGAATGCTCTGCAGGAGGAGGAATGCTCTGCAGGTGAGGAATGCTCTGCAGGAGGAGGAATGCTCTGCAGAAGGAGGAATGCTCTGCAGGGGCAGGAATGCTCTGCAGGAGGAGGAATGCTCTGCAGGAGGAGGAATGCTCTGCAGGAGGAAGAATGCTCTGGGGAGGCAATGCTCTGCAGGGGGAGGAATGCTCTGCAGGGGGAGGAATGCTCTGCAGGAGGAGGAATGCTCTGCAGGGGGAGGAATGCTCTGCAGGGGCAGGAATGCTCTGCAAGAGGAGGAATGCTCTGCAGGGGGAGGAATGCTCTGCAGGAGGAGGAATGCTCTGCAGGGGGAGGAATGCTCTGCAGGGGCAGGAATGCTCTGCAGGAGGAGGAATGCTCTGCAGGGGGAGGAATGCTCTGCAGGAGGAGGAATGCTCTGCAGGGGGAGGAATGCTCTGCAGAAGGAGGAATGCTCTGCAGGGGGAGGAATGCTCTGCAGAAGGAGGAATACTCTGCAGGGGGAGGAATGCTCTGCAGAAGGAGGAATGCTCTGCAGGGGGAGGAATGCTCTGCAGGGGCAGGAATGCTCTGCAGGAGGAGGAATGCTCTGCAGGGGGAGGAATGCTCTGCAGGAGGAGGAATGCTCTGCAGGGGGAGGAATGCTCTGCAGGGGCAGGAATGCTCTGCAGGAGGAGGAATGCTCTGCAGGGGGAGGAATGCTCTGCAGGAGGAGGAATGCTCTGCAGGGGGAGGAATGCTCTGCAGGGGGAGGAATGCTCTGCAGAAGGAGGAATGCTCTGCAGGGGGAGGAATGCTCTGCAGAAGGAGGAATGCTCTGCAGGAGGAGGAATGCTCTGCAGGGGGAGGAATGCTCTGCAGAAGGAGGAATGCTCTGCAGGGGGAGGAATGCTCTGCAGAAGGAGGAATACTCTGCAGGGGGAGGAATGCTCTGCAGGGGGAGGAATGCTCTGCAGGGGGAGGAATGCTCTGCAGGGGGAGGAATGCTCTGCAGAAGGAGGAATGCTCTGCAGGGGGAGGAATGCTCTGCAGAAGGAGGAATACTCTGCAGGGGGAGGAATGCTCTGCAGAAGGAGGAATGCTCTGCAGGGGGAGGAATGCTCTGCGGAGGCACAATCCTCTGCTCAGGTCTTAGGCCTCTGCTGAGTATTTCGAGTAAAGTGAAAATATAGTCCGCTAATCCCCGTCCGGCTCCGCTCCTATTAAAGCCACAGAAGGAGGTGCGAGGCGTGGGTGTGGATGTGGCGGGGGTGTGAGGGCGATGGAAGGATTTGGATCTGATACTGGGCAATCCTCCACTGAGATCACAGCTGGGAATAGATGAAAATGGCCCCCGCTGCCAGCACCTGTCCTGGCCTTATCTGTCACAGCCGGGTGTGGAGGGGGCCAGGACGAGGCCGTAGGAGCACAGCCGGGTGTGGAGGGGGCCAGGACGAGGCCGCAGGAGCACAGCCGGGTGTGGAGGGTCCAGGACGAGGCCGCAGGGGCACAGCCGGGTGTGGAGGGGCCAGGACGAGGCCACAGGAGCATAGCCGGGTGTGGAGGGTCCAGGACGAGGCCGCAGGGGCACAGCCGGGTGTGGAGGGGCCAGGATGAGGCCACAGGAGCACAGCCGGGTGTGGAGGGGGCCAGGACGAGGCCGCAGGAGCATAGCCGGGTGTGGAGGGTCCAGGACGAGGCCGCAGGGGCACAGCCGGGTGTGGAGGAGCCAGGACAAGGCCACAGGAGCACAGCCGGGTGTGGAGGGGGCCAGGACGAGGCCGCAGGAGCACAGCCGGGTGTGGAGGGGCCAGGACGAGGCCGCAGGTGCACAGCCGGGTGTGGAGGGGGCCAGGACGAGGCCGCAGGAGCACAGCCGGGTGTGGAGGGGCCAGGACGAGGCCGCAGGAGCACAACTGGGTGTGGAGGGGCCAGGACGAGGCCGCAGGAGCACAGCCGGGTGTGGAGGGGCCAGGACGAGGCCGCAGGAGCACAGCCGGGTGTGGAGGGGCCAGGACGAGGCCGCAGGAGCACAGCCGAGTGTGGAGGGGGCCAGGACGAGGCCGCAGGAGCATAGCCGGGTGTGGAGGGGGCCAGGACGAGGCCACAAGAGCACAGGGGGTGTGGAGGGGCCAGGACGAGGCCGCAGGAGCATAGCCGAGTGTGGAGGGTCCAGGACGAGGCCGCAGGGGCACAGCCGGGTGTGGAGGGTTCAGGACGAGGCCGCAGGAGCACAGCCGGGTGTGGAGGGGCCAGGACGAGGCTGCAGGTGCACAGCCGGGTGTGGAGGGTTCAGGACGAGGCCGCAGGAGCACAGCCGGGTGTGGAGGGGCCAGGACGAGGCCGCAGGAGCATAGCCGAGTGTGGAGGGGCCAGGACGAGGCCGCAGGAGCACAGCCGAGTGTGGAGGAGCCAGGACGAGGCCGCAGGAGCACAGCCGAGTGTGGAGGAGCCAGGACGAGGCCGCAGGAGCACAGCCGGGTGTGGAGGGGCCAGGACGAGGCCGCAGGAGCACAGCCGGGTGTGGAGGGGGCCAGGACGAGGCCGCAGGAGCACAGGGGGTGTGGAGGGGCCAGGACGAGGCCGCAGGAGCACAGCCGAGTGTGGAGGGGGCCAGGACGAGGCCGCAGGTGCACAGCCGGGTGTGGAGGGGCAAGGACGGGGCCGCAGGAGCACAGCCGGGTGTGGAGGGGGCCAGGACGGGGCCGCAGGAGCACAGCCGGGTGTGGAGGGGGCCAGGACCGGGCCGCAGGGGCACAGCCGGGTGTGGAGGGTTCAGGACGAGGCCGCAGGGGCACAGCCGGGTGTGGAGGGGGCCAGGACGAGGCCGCAGGTGCACAGCCGGGTGTGGAGGGGCAAGGACGGGGCCGCAGGAGCACAGCCGGGTGTGGAGGGGGCCAGGACGAGGCCGCAGGAGCACAGCCGGGTGTGGAGGGGCCAGGACGAGGCCGCAGGAGCACAGCCGAGTGTGGAGGGGCCAGGACGAGGCCGCAGGGGCACAGCCGGGTGTGGAGGGGCCAGGACGAGGCCGCAGGAGCACAGCCGAGTGTGGAGGAGCCAGGACGAGGCCGCAGGAGCACAGCCGAGTGTGGAGGAGCCAGGACGAGGCCGCAGGAGCACAGCCGGGTGTGGAGGGGCCAGGACGAGGCCGCAGGAGCACAGCCGGGTGTGGAGGGGGCCAGGACGAGGCCGCAGGAGCACAGGGGGTGTGGAGGGGCCAGGACGAGGCCGCAGGAGCACAGCCGAGTGTGGAGGGGGCCAGGACGAGGCCGCAGGTGCACAGCCGGGTGTGGAGGGGCAAGGACGGGGCCGCAGGAGCACAGCCGGGTGTGGAGGGGGCCAGGACGGGGCCGCAGGAGCACAGCCGGGTGTGGAGGGGGCCAGGACGAGGCCGCAGGTGCACAGCCGGGTGTGGAGGGGCAAGGACGGGGCCGCAGGAGCACAGCCGGGTGTGGAGGGGGCCAGGACGAGGCCGCAGGAGCACAGCCGGGTGTGGAGGGGCCAGGACGAGGCCGCAGGAGCACAGCCGAGTGTGGAGGGGCCAGGACGAGGCCGCAGGAGCACAGCCGGGTGTGGAGGGGCCAGGACGAGGCCGCAGGAGCACAGCCGGGTGTGGAGGAGCCAGGACGAGGCCGCAGGAGCATAGCCGGGTGTGGAGGGGGCCAGGACGAGGCCGCAGGAGCACAGCCGGGTGTGGAGGGGGCCAGGACGAGGCCGCAGGAGCACAGCCGGGTGTGGAGGGGCCAGGACGAGGCCGCAGGTGCACAGCCGGGTGTGGAGGGGGCCAGGATGAGGCCACAGGAGCACAGCCGGGTGTGGAGGGGGCCAGGACGAGGCCGCAGGAGCACAGCCGGGTGTGGAGGGGCCAGGACGAGGCCGCAGGAGCACAGCCGGGTGTGGAGGGGCCAGGACGAGGCCGCAGGAGCACAGCCGAGTGTGGAGGGGCCAGGACGAGGCCGCAGGAGCACAGCCGGGTGTGGAGGGGCAAGGACGAGGCCGCAGGAGCATAGCCGGGTATGGAGGGGGCCAGGACGAGGCCGCAGGAGCACAGCCGAGTGTGGAGGGGCCAGGACGAGGCCGCAGGAGCACAGCCGGGTGTGGAGGGGGCCAGGACGAGGCCGCAGGAGCACAGCCGGGTGTGGAGGGGGCCAGGACGAGGCCGCAGGAGCACAGCCGAGTGTGGAGGGGGCCAGGACGAGGCCGCAGGAGCACAGCCGAGTGTGGAGGGGGCCAGGACGAGGCCGCAGGCGCACAGCCGGGTGTGGAGGGGGCCAGGACTAGGCCGCAGGAGCACAGCCGGGTGTGGAGGGTCCAGGACGAGGCCGCAGGAGCACAGCCGGGTGTGGAGGGGGCCAGGACGAGGCCGCAGGAGCACAGCCGGGTGTGGAGGGGGCCAGGACGAGGCCGCAGGGGCACAGCCGG
Organism: Anomaloglossus baeobatrachus; assembly: GCF_048569485.1. Classification (NCBI taxonomy): domain Eukaryota; kingdom Metazoa; phylum Chordata; class Amphibia; order Anura; family Aromobatidae; genus Anomaloglossus; species Anomaloglossus baeobatrachus. Next base: position 975,567,542 of record NC_134353.1, read on the forward strand.
GTGTGGAGGGGCAAGGACGAGGCCGCAGGAGCACAGCCGAGTGTGGAGGGGCAAGGACGAGGCCGCAGGAGCACAGCCGGGTGTGGAGGGGGCCAGGACGAGGCCGCAGGGGCACAGCCGGGTGTGGAGGGTCCAGGACGAGGCCACAGGAGCATAGCCGGGTGTGGAGGGGGCCAGGACGAGGCCACAAGAGCATAGCCGGGTATGGAGGAGGCTAGGACGAGGCTGCAGGAGCACAGCCGGGTGTGGAGGGTCCAGGACGAGGCCACAGGAGCACAGCCGGGTGTGGAGGGTCCAGGACGAGGCCGCAGAGGCACAGCCGGGTGTGGAGGGGCCAGGACGAGGCCGCAGGAGCATAGCCGGGTATGGAGGGGGCCAGGACGAGGCCGCAGGAGCATAGCTGGGTATGGAGGGGGCCAGGACGAGGCCGCAGGAGCATAGCCGGGTATGGAGGGGCCAGGACGAGGCTGCAGGAGCACAGCCGGGTATGGAGGGGCCAGGACGAGGCTGCAGGAGCACAGCCGGGTGTGGAGGGTCCAGGACGAGGCCGCAGGGGCACAGCCGGGTGTAGAGGGTCCAGGATGAGGCCACAGGAGTACAGCCGGGTGTGGAGGGTCCAGGACGTGGCCACAGGAGCACAGCCGGGTGTGGAGGGGGCCAGGACGAGGCCGCAGGCGCACAGCCGAGTGTGGAGGGGGCCAGGACGAGGCCGCAGGAGCACAGCCGGGTGTGGAGGGGGCCAGGACTAGGCCGCAGGAGCACAGCCAGGTGTGGAGGGTCCAGGACGAGGCCGCAGGGGCACAACCGGGTGTGGAGGGTCCAGGACGAGGCCGCAGGCGCACAGCCGGGTGTGGAGGGGGCCAGGACGAGGCCGCAGGAGCACAGCCGGGTGTGGAGGGGGCCAGGACGAGGCCGCAGGAGCACAGCCGGGTGTGGAGAGGGCCAGGACGAGGCCGCAGGAGCACAGCCGGGTATGGAGGGGGCCAGGACGAGGCCGCAGGAGCACAGCCGGGTGTGGAGGGGGCCAGGACGAGGCCGCAGAGGCACAGCCGGGTGTGGAGGGGCCAGGACGAGGCCGCAGGAGCTTAGCCGGGTATGGAGGGGGCCAGGACGAGGCTGCAGGAGCACAGCCGGGTATGGAGGGGCCAGGACGAGGCTGCAGGAGCACAGCCGGGTGTGGTGGGTCCAGGACGAGGCCGCAGGGGCACAGCCGGGTCTGGAGGGTCCAGGATGAGGCCACAGGAGTACAGCCGGGTGTGGAGGGTCCAGGACGTGGCCACAGGAGCACAGCCGGGTGTGGAGGGGGCCAGGACGAGGCCGCAGGCGCACAGCCGAGTGTGGAGGGGGCCAGGACGAGGCCGCAGGAGCACAGCCGGGTGTGGAGGGGGCCAGGACTAGGCCGCAGGAGCACAGCCAGGTGTGGAGGGTCCAGGACGAGGCCGCAGGGGCACAGCCGGGTGTGGAGGGTCCAGGACGAGGCCGCAGGCGCACAGCCGGGTGTGGAGGGGGCCAGGACGAGGCCGCAGGAGCACAGCCGGGTGTGGAGGGGGCCAGGACGAGGCCGCAGGAGCACAGCCGGGTGTGGAAGGGGCCAGGACGAGGCCGCAGAAGCACAGCCGGGTGTGGAGGGGGCCAGGACGAGGCCGCAGGAGCATAGCCGGGTGTGGAGGGGGCCAGGACGAGGCCACAGGAGCACAGCCGGGTGTGGAGGGGGCCAGGACGAGGCCGCAGGAGCACAGCCGGGTGTGGAAGGGGCCAGGACGAGGCCGCAGGAGCACAGCCAGGTATGGAGGGGGCCAGGACGAGGCCGCAGGAGCACAGCCGGGTGTGGAGGGGGCCAGGACGAGGCCACCAGAGAACATCACAGTAATTTCTTACTTTTTCCTTGCTCTGCTTCTGGTAGTTATGAGCAAGTAAAAAAAATCCTGAAAGCTGTGACCATTGGGCCTCGGCCCCGGGCACTATGTGGTATACCCGCTGCATATCCCCCTATACAGCTCCCGCAGGGGCTGCGCTCGGCTTTCCCAGATTACCGAGTGGTAAAGACTGCAGATCTACTGCCTGATCCTATAGAAAGGGGATTCTGTAAGCTCCGGCCAGCAGATGGTGACAACCTTCCAGGGTCCTTCGTGCTGCCACCCTTCTGTATACTCCAGATGTTTACAGGGCCCAGTATAAGGTTTCAGTGGCCAGATGGTCCTGTTCAGTCCAGGCGAGGACGGGCAGAAGAACAAGACAAGGAGGTCCAGGACCAGGACAATCCGGGTAATCAGAGGCCTCATCACAGCTTCAGATTTGCACTGAAATTATAGCACCAAGAAAAAGTAATGAATGATGGAAATCACCAGATGGAGATGTCTCCCTTGGCTGGTTTCCTTGGACTTGTCTCCCATGCCTGCAGCATCTCTGGACTTGTCTCCCCTGCCTGCAGCATCTTTGGACTTGTCTCCTGTGACTAGTGTCCTTGGATTTGTTTCCCATGACGGCAACATCTCTGGACTTGTCTCTCCTGCCTGCAGCGTCTCTGGACTTGTCTCCACTGGCTGCAGCATCTCTGTACTTGTTTCCCCTGCCTTCAGCATCTCTGGACTTGTCTCTCCTGCCTGCAGCATCTCTGGACTTGTCTCCCCTGCCTCCAGCATCTTTGGACTTGTCTCCTGTGACTAGTGTCCTTGGATTTGTTTCCCATGACGGCAACATCTCTGGATTTGTCTCTCCTGCCTGCAGCGTCTCTGGACTTGTCTCCACTGGCTGCAGCATCTCTGTACTTGTTTCCCCTGCCTTCAGCATCTCTGGACTTGTCTCCCCTGCCTTCAGCAACTGTGGACTTGTCTTCCCTGCTTGCAGCATCTTTGGACTTGTCTCCTATGACTAGTGTCCTTGGACTTATTTCCCATGACTGCAACATCTCTAGTCAAGTCTCCCATGGCTGCAGTGTCCCCGGACTTGTCTCCACTGGCTGCAGCATCTCTGTACTTGTTTCCCCTGCCTTCAGCAACTGTGGACTTGTCTTCCCTGCTTGCAGCATCTTTGGACTTGTCTCCTATGACTAGTGTCCTTGGACTTGTTTCCCATGACTGCAACATCTCTAGTCAAGTCTCCCACGTCTGCAGTGTCCCCAGACTTGTCTCCCATGGCTGAAGTGTCCCCAGACTTATCTCGCATGGCTGAAGTGTCCCCAGACTTATCTCGCATGGCTGCAGTATTCCCAGACTTGACTCCCCATGGCTGCAGCATCTCTGGTCTTGTCTCCCGTGGCTGGTGTCCCTGGACTTGTCTCCCATGCCTGCAGCATCTCTGGATTTGTCTCTTTCTGCAGCGTGTCTGGACTTGTCTCCCATGACTGCAGCATCTCCGGTCTTGTCTCCCATGGCTGGTGTCCCCAGACTTGTCTCCCGTGACTGCAGCATCTTCTGACTTGTCTCCCGTGACTGCAGTGTCTCTGGACTTGTCTCCCATGGCTGCAGTGCTCCCAGAATTGTCTCCCATGGCTGCAGCATTTCCGGGCTTGCGTCCCATGGCTATAGTGTCCCCGGACTTGTCTCCCGTGGCTGCAGCATCTCCAGACTTGTCTCCCATGGCTGCAGTGTCAAAGGACTTGTCTGCAATCATCCACATCGAGGACGTCATTGGTCGATGATTACATAGGAGCTTTCGGTGCATTCAGCGGCAGAACCTAACCTACCACAAACGGCCACTAATAATCTCAGTGATCGCAGCTGGGATTTATGTTCCAGGCTTAGACTCCAGACTGGAGAAATCCAGAGGTTTCAGTAACGCCTCAATCCCGGGACTACCAGATTCCACCACTTTTCCGTCTTTTTGTTGTAATTTCAATGCTGAGGAGAATGCGATCGTGTAACTTGAGTCATGTGGGCCCCAATCCAAAATCTCCAAGACGGCCTCCAATTATCACGAGCCTTTAACAGTAATGGTAATCAGTTAGGCAAAAGGGGCTATTTGGGCTCCTAGGCTTCAGGGCCCAGGTGCAACTGCAATTACTGCCTCTATTATAGCTATGCTCCTGGGAGTGAATAATATGCAAAAGACACATCAATCAGATCAGTGTGATATTACACAAATCTGCCTGACAAAGCGTAGAAACTTCCGATGTAACCAGAGGTCACAATACAACAGTGCCGTGTACGCGCGATGTCTGAGGAGCGTGACCACTGCCCTGCACGGAAGCCATATCCTCTGTGCTGCAGAGCGAGTCCGGTGACGTATCGTCGGACCGGCATCATGTTATATCAGCTCATACTGTTCCAGCTGTTGGCCCCTGTCATAGACGCACCGTGTGTCGCTGCCTAACCACGGCCCTCTTATGTTTATGTGTGATATATCATTGGGGTGTAAATGTGACTCTCCTGCAAAACCAGGTTGTCACAGAGACTGCACAGATCTTCCAGGTGCAGGACTCCATCCTCCTTGGCATACCAACACAATCCCACACCCTGGTACATAACCCCAGCCAGTAAAGCCAAGTCACCCCCCAGGGCAATAGGGACACACCAGTGGGCGGGACCAGGCAAATAGGAGCGCCCACCTAGGGGTCCTGAGGTGTTCTGGGAGGGAATAAGACAGTTAGAGAGAGTCTGAGTCAGGGAGAGGAGTGTGGAGTGCCAGCGGAGTCAGGGGTTGGAGCCCCTGGACTACCGGACTACTGACTAGGTGGCAGTCGGCAGACAGGGCCACAGGCGACGGAGATCCGGTCGCGGGAGACCTTAAGTGGACCGGGGCAGGGTTGTAGCCCGCCAGTGCCGACAGCGAGAAATCCGGTCCAGAGGCAGTGCTTCAAAGCGGGAAGGGAAACTCTGAAAAAGGACTTTCCTGTGTGCCACCCATGTACAGTATGCGCTGAAAAGCATGTACAGTCAAGGTGCCTGGACCATAGGGCGAGGAAGGTTTCAAGCCCTTTGTCAATTAGCCAGCCGGGGACAAGATTCCACGTCTTGTACCACCAGCAAGCCCAGAGAGCGAAACGTAAGCCCGACGCAGGGGATAGGGTGTCCGCCAGAACCCACAGAGATCCCATGGGTCAGATTTCGTGGGTCACAGCTCCCAACATACAAAATTATTCGTTCCAAGTGGAGTAGTCCAACTGAAGACACAAACACTGAGTGCAGGAGGAAGGGACCCCTGTTTGCTGTACCAGGGTGTGGGACCCGAATACATCCGCCGGAGGTTACCGGTCACTGGCAGTTTGTTTTACCACTGGACTCTGTGTGAATTTCTCTGGAACTGTGAGTACACCATTACTGCCCGGTCCAGCCCTGCATGACACCCTCCGCAGCATCCTTCCCCGCACACCTGGGACCCGGGACAACACCTCCCCTGCCCGTGGAGGGGATACCATCCTGCTGCCCTGCTTTATCAGCCCTGGGCGTCTCATACCAAGGCAGCGGCGGTGCTACCAGCCTCACCGCAACCCACGGGTGGCGTCACTGACAAACTCTTCCCCTGTAAATAACCCCTTTATACAGTTGTGAGGACGGACGGCTGCACGAGCCCTGGTCCGGTTGCCACTCGAGCCACAGCAAAGATCCCGGATCCGAGCCCCTGAAGAGGTCTGTCCCCCGTCCAAAACATAAATATGAGCCTTAATGTCTGCGTGTTGGGTAGGAGAACTGGTAGAGGTCAGAGAGGCTGCCCAATTGGTTGGTGAGATGTACTGTCATGGCCAAAAGTGTTGGCACCTTCAAATTATTTCAGAAAATGACGTATTTCTCCCAGAACATTATTACAATTCCCCATGTTTTGTTACACATTTGTTTCTTTGTGGTTATTGGAACAACACAAAAAAACGGAGAAAATCAAGGCAAATTGTACATAATTTCCCACAAAACTCCGAAAATGGTCTGAACACAATTGTTGTCCCCTTCTCTTAATATTTGGTTGCTCGCCCTTTAATATAAATTCCTTCCCTTCCATCAGTCGCCTTCTATACCCAACCACAGCTTCTTCCGCCTCTCACCTGGAATCTCTGACTCTTTATAAACATCTCTAGGTCTCTCATATCTGAAAGTGTGGCGCCCCTGAGGCTTCAGTCGCCACAGAGAATTGAACTGTATTTTAGGTGCGATATTCGCCTCGGGTAAGGAGGGGTTCATCACCGGGGTTCCACATTCACACTTTCCATAAAGCTCAAGAGCCTTTTCCCAGGGGAATTGGCTCAGGGTAAGCAGGGGGGTGGCCATCATGAGTCATGGAACTTCCCCAGTCACTGAAGCCAGCCACCTGGGGGGCGGGTTCCACTTGGGGTAGAAGTAGGAGCACACTCAAGACAATCACTAGTCAGTCTACCCGGGACACCAGTTCTGGGACACGACACCATCACCTCTTTCTTCTCTTCTCTTCACGGGGCTTGTAGCTTAGATGGGAACGATCGGCCCAGGTGCTTCAAAGCGGGAAGGGAAACTCTGAAAAAGGACTTTCCTGTGTGCCACCCATGTACAGTATGCGCTGAAAAGCATGTACAGCATCGGTGTGCCACCCGTGCACAGTGTGCGCTGTCCATACTTTATACAGTAATTGCTGATGAATACCTGAAAGAAAAAAAAAGGTCTGAATGAAGCCATGAAGCCTAAGAAGCTAAAAACTCATTTGCAATGGGAAGAGAATAATGAGGAGTATTAAGGAGGAGAGAATTATGAGTGGTAATGAGGAGGAGGAGGAGAGAATAATGAGGAGTAATGAGGAGGAGGAGAGAATTATGAGTGGTAATGAGGAGGAGAGAATAATGAGGAGAAATGAGGAGGAGGAGAGAATTATGAGTGGTAATGAGGAGGATGAGGAGAGAATAATGAGGAGTAATGAGGAGAAGAAAATAATAAGGAGTAATGAGGAGGAGAGAATAATGAGGAGAAATGAGGAGGAGGAGAGAATAATGAGGAGTAATGAGGAGAAGAAAATAATAAGGAGTAATGAGGAGGAGAGAATAATGAGGAGAAATGAGGAGGAGGAGAGAATAATGAGGAGTAATGAGGAAGAGGAGAGAATAATGAGGAGTAATGAGGAGAAGAAAATAATAAGGAGTAATGAGGAGGAGAGAATAATGAGGAGAAATGAGGAGGAGGAGAGAATAATGAGGAGTAATGAGGAAGAGGAGAGAATAATGAGGAGGAGGAGGCGGAGAGAATAATGAGTAATGAGGAAGAGGAGAGAATAATGAGGAGGAGGAGGCGGAGAGAATAATGAGGAGTAATGAGGAGGAGAAAATAATAAGGAGTAATGAGGAGGAGGAGAGAATAATGAGGAGGAGGAGGCGGAGAGAATAATGAGTAATGAGGAAGAGGAGAGAATAATGAGGAGGAGGAGGCGGAGAGAATAATGAGGAGTAATGAGGAGAAGAAAATAATAAGGAGTAATGAGGAGGAGAGAATAATGAGGAGAAATGAGGAGGAGGAGAGAATAATGAGGAGTAATGAGGAGGAGGAGGCGGAGAGAATAATGAGTAATGAGGAAGAGGAGAGAATAATGAGGAGGAGGAGGCGGAGAGAATAATGAGGAGTAATGAGGAGGAGAGAATAATGAGGAGTAATGAGGAGGAGGAGAGAATAATGAGGAGTAATGAGGAGGAGAGAATAATGAGGAATAATTAGGAGGAGGAGAGAATATTGAGGAGTAATAAGGGGGAGGAGGAGAGAATAATGAGGAATAATGAAGGAAGAGGAGAGAATAATGACGAATAATGAGGAGGAGGAGAGAATAATGAGGAGTAATGAGGAGAAGGAGGGAATAATGAGGAGTAATGAGGAGGAGGAGAGAATAATGAGGAGTAATGAGGAGGAGGAGGGAATAATGAGAAGTAATGAGGAGAGAATAATGAGGAATAATGAGGAGGAGGAGAGAATAATGAGGAGTAATGAGGAGAAGGAGGGAATAATGAGAAGTAATGAGGAGAGAATAATGAGGAATAATGAGGAGGAGGAGAGAATAATGAGGAGTAATGAGGAGGCGGAGAGAATAATGAGGAGTAATGAGGAGGAGGAGAGAATAATGAGGAGTAATGAGGAGGAGAGAATAATGAGGAATAATTAGGAGGAGGAGAGAATATTGAGGAGTAATAAGGGGGAGGAGGAGAGAATAATGAGGAATAATGAAGGAAGAGGAGAGAATAATGACGAATAATGAGGAGGAGGAGAGAATAATGAGGAGTAATGAGGAGAAGGAGGGAATAATGAGGAGTAATGAGGAGGAGGAGAGAATAATGAGGAGTAATGAGGAGGAGGAGGGAATAATGAGAAGTAATGAGGAGAGAATAATGAGGAATAATGAGGAGGAGGAGAGAATAATGAGGAGTAATGAGGAGAAGGAGGGAATAATGAGAAGTAATGAGGAGAGAATAATGAGGAATAATGAGGAGGAGGAGAGAATAATGAGGAGTAATGAGGAGGCGGAGAGAATAATGAGGAGTAATGAGGAGGAGGAGAGAATAATGAGGAGTAATGAGGAGGAGAGAATAATGAGGAATAATTAGGAGGAGGAGAGAATATTGAGGAGTAATAAGGGGGAGGAGGAGAGAATAATGAGGAATAATGAGGAGGAGGAGAGAATAATGAGGAGTAATGAGGAGAAGGAGGGAATAATGAGAAGTAATGAGGAGAGAATAATGAGGAATAATGAGGAGGAGGAGAGAATAATGAGGAGTAATGAGGAGAAGGAGGGAATAATGAGAAGTAATGAGGAGAGAATAATGAGGAATAATGAGGAGGAGGAGAGAATAATGAGGAGTAATGAGGAGAAGGAGAGAATAATGAGCAGTAATGAGGAGGAGGAGGGAATAATAAGGAGTAATGAGGAGTAGGGGAGAATAATGAGGAGTAATGAGGAGGAGGAGAGAATAATGAGGAGTAATGAGGAGGAGGAGAGAATAATGAGGAGTAATGAGGAGGAGGAGGGAATAAGGAGTAATGAGGAGTAGGAGAGAATAATGAGGAGTAATAAGGAGGAGGAGAGAATAATGAGGAGTAATGAGGAGGAGGAGAGAATAATGAGGAGTGGGGAGGAGGAGGGGAGAATAATGAGGAGTAGAGAGGAGGAGGAGGAGGCAACAATGAGTAGTGAGGAGGAGGAGAAGAGAATAATGAGAAGTAATGAGGGGGAGGAGAGAATAATGAGGAGTAATGAGGAGGAGAGAATAATGAGGAGAAGTGAGGAGGAAATGAGGAGTAATGAGGAGAAGAGAATAATGAGCAGTAATGAGGAAGAGGAGAGAATAATGAGATAATGAGGAGGAGGAGAGAATAATGAGATAATGAGGAGGAGGAGAGAATAATGAGATAATGAGGAAGAGGAGAGAATAATGAGATAATGAGGAGGAGGAGAGAATAATGAGATAATGAGGAGGAGAGAATAATGAGGAGTAATGAGGAAGAGGAGAGAATAATGATGAGTAATGAGGAAGAGGAGAGAATAATGAGATAATGAGGAGGAGAGAATAATGAGGAGTAATGAGGAAGAGGAGAGAATAATGATGAATAATGAGGAAGAGGAGAGAATAATGAGATAATGAGGAGGAGGAGAGAATAATGAGATAATGAAGAGGAGGAGAGAATAATGAGGAGTAATGAGGAGTAGGGGAGAATAATGAGGAGTAATAAGGAGGAGGAGAGAATAATGAGGAGTAATGAGGAGGAGGAGGAGAGAATAATGAGGAGTGGAGAGGAGGAGGAGGGAATAATGAGAAGTAATGAGGAGTGGAGAGGAGGAGGGGAGAATAATGAGGAGTAGAGAGGAGGAGGAGGAGGCAACAATGAGTAGTGAGGAGGAGGAGAAGAGAATAATGAGAAGTAATGAGGGGGAGGAGAGAATAATGAGGAGTAATGAGGAGGAGAGAATAATGAGGAGAAGTGAGGAGGAAATGAGGAGTAATGAGGAGAAGAGAATAATGAGCAGTAATGAGGAAGAGGAGAGAATAATGAGATAATGAGGAGGAGGAGAGAATAATGAGGAGTAATGAGGAAAAGAGAATAATGAGGAGTAATGAGGAAGAGGAGAGAATAATAAGGAGGAGGAGAGAATAATGAGGAGTAATGAGGAAGAGGAGAGAATAATAAGGAGGAGAGAATAATGAGGAATAATGAGGAGGCGGATGAGAGAATAATGAGGAAAAATGAGGAGGAGGGAATAATGAGTAATGAAGAGGACAGAATAATAAGGAGGAGGAGAGAATAGTGAGAAGTAATGAGGAGGAGAGAATAATGAGGAGTAATGAGGAGGAGAGAATTAATGAGGAGTAATGAGTAGAAGAGAATAATGAGGAGTAATGAGGAGAAGAGAATAATGAGGAGTAATGAGGAAGAGGAGAGAATAATAAGGAGGTGGAGAGAATAATGAGGAGGAGCAGGAGAGAATAATGAGGAATAATGAGGAGGCGGATGAGAGAATAATGAGGAGTAATGAAGAGTAATGAGGAGGATTAGAGAATAATGAAGAGCAATGAGGAAGAGGACAAAATAATGAGTAATGAGGAGGAGGAGAGAATGATGAGGAATAATGAGGAGGAGGAATGAATAATGAGGAATAATGAGGAGGTTAAGAGAATAATGAGGAGGAGGAGAGAATAATGAGGGGTAATGAGGAGGAGAGAATAATGAGGAGTAATGAGGAAAAGGAGGAGAGAATAATGAGGAATAATGAGGACGAGGAGAGAAAAATGAGGAGTAATGAGGAAGAGGAGAGAATAATGAGATAATGATGAGGAGAGAATAATGAGGAGTAATGAGGAGGAGGAGAGAATAATGAGGAGGAGGAGAAAATAATGAGGAATAATGAGGAGGAGGAGAGAATAATGAGGAGTAATGAGGAGGAGGAGAGAATAATGAGGAGTAATGAAGAGGAGAGAATAATGAGGAATAATGAGGAGGAGGGGAGAATAATGAGAAGTAATGAAGAGGAGAGAAAAATGAGGAGTAATGAGGAAGAGGAGAGAATAATGAGATAATGATGAGGAGAGAATAATGAGGAGTAATGAGGAGGAGGAGAGAATAATGAGGAGTAATGAAGAGGAGAGAAAAATGAGGAGTAATGAGGAAGAGGAGAGAATAATGAGATAATGATCAGGAGAGAATAATGAGGAGTAATGAGGAGGAGGAGGAGAGAATAATGAGGAGTAATGAGGAGGAGGAGAAAATAATGAGAAGTAATGAGGAGGAGGAGAGAATAATGAGAAGTAATGAGGAGGAGGAGGGAATAATGAGGAGTAATGAAGATGAGAGAATAATGAGGAATAATGAGAGGAGGAGGGGAGAATAATGAGAAGTAATGAGGGGGAGGAGAGAATAATGAGAAGTAATGAGGGGGAGGAAGAGAGAATAATGAGGAGAACGAGGGGAGGAGAGAATAATGAGGAGAAATGAGGAGGAGAGAATAATGAGGAAAAATGAGGAGGAGGAGAGAATAATGAGGAGGAGAGAAGAATGAGGAGTAATGAGGAGGAGGAGGGAATAATGAGGAGTAATGAGGAGGAGAGAATAATGAGGAGTAATGAGGAAAGGAGGAGAGAATAATGAGGAATAATGAGGACGAGGAGAGAAAAATGAGGAGTAATGAGGAAGAGGAGAGAATAATGAGATAATGATGAGGAGAGAATAATGAGGAGTAATGAGGAGGAGGAGAGAATAATGAGGAGGAGGAGAAATAATGAGGAATAATGAGGAGGAGGAGAGAATAATGAGGAGTAATGAGGAGGAGGAGAGAATAATGAGGAGTAATGAGGAAAAGGAGGAGAGAATAATGAGGAATAATGAGGACGAGGAGAGAAAAATGAGGAGTAATGAGGAAGAGGAGAGATAATGAGATAATGATGAGGAGAGAATAATGAGGAGTAATGAGGAGGAGGAGAGAATAATGAGGAGGAGGAGAAAATAATGAGGAATAATGAGGAGGAGGAGAGAATAATGAGGAGTAATGAGGAGGAGGAGAGAATAATGAGGAGTAATGAAGAGGAGAGAATAATGAGGAATAATGAGGAGGAGGGGAGAATAATGAGAAGTAATGAAGAGGAGAGAAAAATGAGGAGTAATGAGGAAGAGGAAGAGAATAATGAGATAATGATGAGGAGAGAATAATGAGGAGTAATGAGGAGGAGGAGAGAATAATGAGGAGTAATGAAGAGGAGAGAAAAATGAGGAGTAATGAGGAAGAGGAGAGAATAATGAGATAATGATCAGGAGAGAATAATGAGGAGTAATGAGGAGGAGGAGGAGAGAATAATGAGGAGTAATGAGGAGGAGGAGAAAATAATGAGAAGTAATGAGGAGGAGGAGAGAATAATGAGAAGTAATGAGGAGGAGGAGGGAATAATGAGGAGTAATGAAGATGAGAGAATAATGAGGAATAATGAGGAGGAGGGGAGAATAATGAGAAGTAATGAGGGGGAGGAGAGAATAATGAGAAGTAATGAGGGGAGGAAGAGAGAATAATGAGGAGAAACGAGGGGGAGGAGAGAATAATGAGGAGAAATGAGGAGGAGAGAATAATGAGGAAAAATGAGGAGGAGGAGAGAATAATGAGGAGGAGAGAATAATGAGGAGTAATGAGGAGGAGGAGGGAATAATGAGGAGTAATGAGGAGGAAGAGAGATATTGAGAGGAAATGAGGAGGAGGAGAGAATAATGGGGAGTAATGAGGCGGAGGAGAGAATAATGAGAAGTAATGAGGAGGAGGGAATAATGAGTAATGTGGAGGAGAGAGAATAATGAGAATAATGAAGAGGAGAGAATAACGAGGACTAATGAGGAGGAGAGAATAATGAGGAGTAAGGAGGAGGAGGAGGGAATAATGAGAAGTAATGAGGAGGAGAGAATAATGAGGAATAATGAAGTGGACTGAGAATAACGAGGACTAATGAGGAGGAGAGAATAATGAGGAATAATGAAGAGGAGAGAATAACGAGGACTACTGAGGAGGAGAGAATAATGAGGAGTATGGTGGAGGAGGAGGGAATAATGAGGAGTAATGAGGAGGAGGAGGGAATAATGAGAAGTAATGAGAAGGAGAGAATAATGAGGAATAATGAGAGGAGAGAATAATGAGGAGTAATGAGGAGGAGAGACATAATGAGTAATGAGGAGGAGGAGGGAATAATAAGCAGTAAATAAGGAGTAGGGGAGAATAATGAGGTGTAATGAGGAGGAGGATGAGATAATGATGGTGTAATGAGGAGGAGGAGTGTATAATGAGGAGGAGGAGGAGAGTAGTTGTGTGGGTGGTGGAGGGGTGAAGTATGGTGGAGTAATGAGGAGGAGGAGAGTAACTATGAGGAGTATGAGAGGTGGTGGTGATGAAGGTAGGTGGTATTGAGGAGGATGGGAGTGAATTGGAGGTGGATGGAGGTGGTGATGTGTTGTTGGTGGTGGATTGGTGGTGTTGTGATGTTGGTGGTGGTAGGTGGTTGTGGGGTGTTGTTGTGGTGGTTGGTGGTTGTGGAGTGATTGTTGTTAGGTGGGGTGAGTTGTATGTTTGAGGTAGGTGGTGGTGGTGTATTGTTGGTGGTGGTTGGTTGTGGTATGGTGGAGGTGGTGAGTTGTATGTTGAGAATGATAGCTAGGTGGTCTTTTGTTGGTGGTTGTTAGGTGGTGGTGGTGTGTCTGTTGGTGGTTGTTGGTGTGGAGTGTTGGTGGTAGTATGGTGGTGGTAGTGGTTGATTGGTGGTGGTTGGTGGTGGATGGTGGGTTGTTGGTGGTGGTTGGAGGTGGTGGTGGGTTGTTGGTGTTGGTGAGAGCAGAGGGGACAGAAGACAGACGGGGGGGGGGGGGGTGTGTGTGTCGGCGCTGGTGGAAACGAAGAAGCAAGATGGTACGAAGATGGTGGAAGAAGACGAAGACGAAGGTAGAAGATGGTGGAGCTAGAAGAAGCTGTGGAAGATGGCGAGACGAGGATGGTGGAAGATGGTGGAGAGAAGAAGAAGATGGTGGACGATGGTGGGGG